>NC_035169.2:13623247-13638251 GCF_001659605.2 Manihot esculenta | reverse complement strand
AGAGACGAAACTCAAGCACCTTCGGCGGCCGAATCTCTATGTTCGGCGGCCGAACCCTTTCGGGGGCAAGTTTCGGAGGCCACAAGGCACTCCAGAGACGAAAGTCTCTCACCTTCGGCGGCACTTTCGGCGGCCGAATCCCCCAAACAGAGCCGAACATGCAAAACACTCGGGGGCAAGCTGTGGCAGCCTAAGCCTCCATGCAAGAGGTTCGGCGGCCGAATGAACCTTCGGCTTGCCGAACCTGAGTTCATCCAGAACTCAGTTTTAATGGCAAACCATCTCCTCCTTCCCTTCAACTTCTCAAACCATGCAAACTTCACCTCCTCAACATACATATACTCATGTATATGATCACAGGGGTCCAAAACTAGCTAATAACCCCAAACAATAAATCAAACATAACACATAAACATGTAGCCATGCATAACTCATCAAAACTATCATTAATACCCTAAGCATGCATCTCCTTCCCTTATCCCCATAAACTCAGAAACATATATACATGTTCAAGTGCATCACTTACCTCCTGTAGCAAGAAGCTAAACACTCTGAACAAGGAAAAACGAATCACCTCTTCTCACACTCTCAAACTCTCTCAAAAACGTAACTTTAGTTTCTCTCAACTCTCAACACTTTTGCAAGCACCTCAAGCTTCTGTATGATCACCCAAAACATGTACAGGTGAGTCATAGAGACGTGGCCATTCCATGGCAAGAATCTGAGGCCAACACTTGTCAAAAACCATGACTCAGCTCACCAGCCAGCTCATCGTCGGCTGCTCAATCACATGCAAGACCATGCAATCGTTCGGGGGCCGAACTCACCTTCGGAAGCCGAACACCTTCGGCGGCCGAACTTACTTTCGGCGGCCGAACTTGGCTCAACTGCCTTAGGTCATTTCAACTCAAAACTCACTTCCCTTAATCTTTAAAACATTCAAACACATCATAACCCTTAATAACACACAACTCCTACCCTTAGATAGAATCCCAACACCCCGGATTCCATCAGACAATAGGAATTCCGGTGCCGGGCTCTAGCCAGGTATTACATTCTCCCCTCCTTAAGAACATTCGTCCTCGGATGTTCCTAAAACATACAAAAAACAAAACACAAGGAGGAAACTAACCTCAAAACAGATATGGATACTGCTGGAGCATAGACTCCCGCGTCTCCCACGTGCACTCTTCTAGGTTATGGTGGTTCCATAGGACTTTCACCATCGGAATCTCCTTGTTCCTTAGCTGTCTGATCTGCGTGTCTAAAATCCGCACTGGTTGCTCTATATAGGTGAGATCTGTATGAATCTCCACTTCAGGCTCACTCAAAACCTGATTCGGATCTGACACAAACTGTCGTAGCATAGAAACATGAAATACCGGGTGAATCCTCTCCATAGAAACAGGTAAATCCAGCTTATACGACACATTTCCGATCCTCTGCAACACCTCAAAGGGTCCAATGTACCGTGGAGCTAATTTACCTTTCTTTCCAAAACGAACTACTCCTTTCATTGGAGACACTTTCAGCAACACCCAATTACCCTTCTTGAAACTCTAATTGCTTTCTGCGAACGTCTGCATAACTTTTCTGTCTACTCTGAGCTGTTCTGATTCTCTCTCTGATCATGGGCACCATTCTACTGGTAATGTCTACTAATTCTGGCCCTGCAAGAGCTTTCTCTCCTACCTCTTCCCAGCAAACAGGGGATCTGCATTTCCTCCCATACAACGCTTCATAAGGAGCCATCCCAATGCTAGCATGATGACTGTTATTGTAGGCAAACTCCACCAAAGGTAGATGCTGCCTCCAAGAACCGCCAAAGTCTAACACACATAGGCGAAGCATATCCTCTATGGTCTGGATGGTCCTTTCTGACTGTCCATCAGTCTGTGGGTGGAAAGCAGTACTAAAATCTAACCTCGTGCCCATCGCACTCTGCAGACTCCGCCAAAAGCGGGATGTAAACTGTGGTCCTCTGTCTGAAACTATAGACACTGGGACTCCATGTAATCTCACTATTTCATCCAGATAGACCTGTGCCAACTTATCCACAGAATAGTTACTCCGTACTGGAAGAAAATGAGCAGATTTCGTGAGTCTGTCCACAATCACCCATATCGAGTCTATCCTGTTGGACGCTACTGGTAAACCCACTACAAAATCCATGGCTATGTTCTCCCATTTCCATTCTGGAATCGGTAATGGGTTAAGCATTCCTGCTGGTTTCTGATGCTCTAATTTCACCCTCTGACAAACCTCACAGGCTGTCACGAACTGCGCCACTTCTTTCTTCATGTCTGGCCACCAATAGATCCTTTTCAGATCCTGATACATCTTGGTAGCTCCTGGGTGAACACTATACTTTGCATTATGAGCTTCCCTCATAATGTCTTCTTTCACACTGCCCCTATCTGGTACACAAAGTCGACTTCCATAGCGAAGGATCCCTTTACTATCAAATCTGAACTCTGCATTGTTGCCTGACTGAACAGTCCTGGCAATTTTCATCAACTCAGGGTCCTCATGCTGTCTCTGAGCTATCTGCTCCAGAAACACAGGTGTCACTCTCATCTGTGCTATCAACGCACCTGTACCAGACAACTCTAACTGTAATCCCTCGTCAAAGAGCTTATAAAGCTCCATCACAACTGGTCTCCGCTCTGCTGCTATATGGGATAAACTGCCTAGTGACTTCCGGCTTAGGGCGTCTGCGACAACATTCGCCTTACCCGGGTGATACTGGATTTTACAATCATAATCACTGAGCAATTCGACCCACCTTCTCTGCCTCAAATTCAGCTCTCTTTGACTTAAGATGTACTGTAAACTCTTATGATCAGTGAAGATCTCGCATTTAACTCCGTAGAGGTAATGCCGCCACATCTTAAGTGCAAAGATAACTGCTGCCATCTCTAGGTCATGGGTAGGGTAATTCAACTCGTGCTTCTTCAATTGTCTAGAAGCATAAGCTATTACTCTATCACTCTGCATCAATACACAACCCAATCCCACTCGAGATGCATCACAGAATACTGTGAAGTCCTCATTACTCACAGGCAGAGCTAACACTGGTGCTGTGGTTAATCTCCTCTTGAGCTCCTCGAAGCTCTCTTCACACTGGTCTGACCATATAAACTTCTGGTTTTTCTGAGTCAATTTGGTCATAGGAGCTGCTATCTTTGAGAAGTTCTGAACAAACCTCCTGTAGTAACCTGCCAGTCCCAGAAAGCTTTTAATCTCAGTTACTGTTGTGGGTCTGGGCCAGTTAGCTACAGCCTCTATCTTCTTGGGATCTACCTCAATACCCTCTGCTGATACTACATGTCCCAAGAAGGAAATGCTCCGTAACCAAAACTCACACTTCGAGAACTTGGCATATAAACCATGCTCTCGCAGTGTCTGTAAAACAATCCTCAGATGCTGGGCATGCTCCTCTGCATCTCTGGAATACACTAAGATATCATCGATAAACACAATGACAAAGTGATCCAGAAACTCACTGAATATCCTGTTCATGAGATCCATAAATGCTGCAGGGGCGTTAGTCAACCCAAACGGCATCACTAAGAACTCATAATGCCCATATCTGGTCCGGAAAGCTGTCTTAGGCACATCTGCCTCTCTGACTCTCAACTGATGATACCCAGATCTCAGATCTATTTTCGAGAAACAACCTGCTCCAGCTAGCTGGTCAAATAGATCATCAATCCGAGGTAAGGGATACCTATTCTTGATAGTGACCTTGTTCAACTGTCTGTAGTCGATACAAAGTCTAAGGGATCCATCCTTCTTTCTGACAAAAAGCACTGGAGCACCCCAAGGTGAGGTACTAGGGCGGATGAAACCCTTATCTACCAAGTCCTGCAACTGTTCTTTCAATTCTGTTAACTCAGCTGGCGCCATCCTGTAGGGAGGTATAGAGATAGGTCTAGTACCTGGCAATAATTCAATGTCAAATCCTATCTCCCTATCAGGTGGTAGTCCTGGCAAATCGTCTGGGAACACATCGAGAAACTCTCGGACTACTGGCACTGTGGCTGGTTCCCTCACCTGACTGTCTAGCTCTCTCACATGAGCTAGAAACCCCTGACAACCCCTCCTAAGCAAACGACGAGCCTGAAGGGCTGAAATCATACCTCTGGGTGTACCTCTCCTGTCTCCTCTGAAGACACAATCTGACCCATACTGGTCTCTGAGACTCACTAGCTTCTCTCGACAGTCCAACGTAGCACTATATGCAGATAGCCAATCCATCCCTAGAATGACATCAAAATCTGTCAAATCTAGAACCACAAGGTCAGCTGGAAGGCATCTACCCTCAATAAACACTGGACTGAAACGACAGACTGACACTGCCACTGATGGGTCACATCTAGGTCCACTGACCCAGAGAGGATACTCTAACTCAGAACTGATCAAACCCAACCTCTCTATGGCTCTCGAAGCAATAAAGGAATGAGAAGCACCGGGGTCCATCAAAGCATACACATCTGAACACCCAATGATGAGATTACCTGACACCACTGTGTTCGACGTGTTAGCCTCCTCCTGTGTCACTGTGAAAATCCGTGCTGGGGCTACCGGATTTCCACCTCGGGAACCTGCTGCTGAAGTAGAGGCTACCCCTCTCCCTCTACCTCTGCCACTACTCTGAGGCATGACTGGAGCTACTGGCCGTACAACTGGCTGTACCACACTGCCTGAACTCATCTGCTGGGATGGTGCAAAAGTCATCTGCGGACAATCCCGAGCAATATGCCCTTCCTGTCCACATCGAAAACAAGCTGTAGATCCCAACTGACAAACTCCGCCATGTGGTTTTCCGCATCGTCTGCAGACTGGAGCTGTGCCAGAGCTTGAGCCACTACCTATTCCCAGACCTGACTTGACTTTATTCCAGAACCCTTTCCTTGTTCCTCTCGCTCTATCCCATCTTTTACTGCCTGTAGAACCTGAACTGGGGGCTTTAGAACCCGAAGCTTGTGCCCTAGATTGTTTCTGAATATTGGCATTAGCTTCCATTTTCCTGGCTGCATCTATAATAGAGTGAAAACTCTCCTTTTCTGCTGGAAGAATCAACGAAGAATACCTGGGATGCAATCTCATAGTATATCTCCTTGCCTTCTTCTGGTCAGTATCATAGGCTTGACCCACATACTGAAGCAGATCCAGGAACTTATCTGTGAATTCATCAACACTCATCTCGTCTGTCTGTCTTAACTGTTCAAATTCAATTATCTTCATCTCCCTTGAACTGTCAGGAAAAGCCCACCCTGCAAACTCATTGGCGAACTCTCCCCATGACATACTGTCCATTCTAGGCTCCACATAATTCTTAAACCATTCTCTGGCCTTCCTGCACTTTAATGTGAAACCTGCCATCTCAATGGCTCTCCTATCATCTGCTCCCAATTCACTGGTGATCATCCTAACTGCTCTGAGGTAATCAAATGGATCATCTCCCGTATTGTATTTCGGAGCATCCAATTTTAAGTACTCCGTCATTTGAACTTTACCTCCAGATGAGCTAGGTTCATGCCCGTCAACAACAGGGACTACTGGTTCTGGTGGTGGTACTGGTTCATTTGGTTCATTTGGCTCTAGGTGTGCTGCACTTGGATGTATAGGGGAAGATGGATACATAGGATATGGTGGATATGATGGGTAATAGTGAGGATATGGCATATATGGCATGTATGTAGGATATGGGTCAAAACGAGAGTATTCCGACATACCCTCCATCGGATACTCTGGCTCCTGAAACAAGGATGGATAACCATAACCTGAGGCCTGAACACCTCCCTCGGAATCGCCCATACCTTCATCCATAGACGGATCAGTCTCCATAGCCTCTCTCTCTTCCTCTGATCTACCTCCCCTAGCTGTACCTCTTCTGCTCTCGTCTACAGACCTTCTAGGGTCTATTGACATACCTTCCCTGCTAGATCTCTGAGACCTTGCCCTTGGCAATGCAGGAGGACGAGCAGCTAGTCTCTCATTTTCTGGTGGGACTCCAGTCAATCGAGCTGATCGACGAGTTCCTCGCATCTTTACTCTGGAAACACAACATATAACATATCGCTTTAGCACATAGCACATAAATATCACATATCACTCATACACATGCAATACTCATGGCATATCATAGCAGATAGGACTCAAGACCCTATCCTAGTGGACATGATTTCCTATTGTGCTTGACCACTTCTAACCTGTCTGAGCCCAACACTGTCTCTATAGGTCCGATCATGTGAACCTAGGGCTCTGATACCAATCTGTAACGACCCCAAAAAGGACCGTCACCGGCGCTAGGATTCAGGTCGGCTTAAGGCCGCCAGAACCCGTAGTAAGCCTGCTATACTCTCTGTGCACCTGTAAACCTCATACATGATCATACATTTTATGTGAAAATAAAACTCTTTTCTGAACCGAGGCTTAACCTGTGCATGCACTATCTTTGTACTCTGTACTCATGTACTCTGTACTCTGTATCCCTGACTAGAGCTTGCTCTAGATGGGTTAACTCATACCTGTTAAGCCTGGTTTCCACATACAGGAAAACATATATACATATACCGATCATGTACAAAACATATACATCACTAGGTCTAGGTCAAGCAACAACTATTACATCTCTTTAATATTACATGTCCACTCTAGGCTATTACAGATCTCTTCTCTTTTTCCTGTACTCGGCTGGACTGTCCTTTCCTGTACACTGTACACTGAATACTGAACCTGCAAAACTGGGGTTAAGGGAGTGGGATGAGCTCTATAGCCCAGTGAGTAGAACAGTAAAACATCTCAGTAAAATATGATCTCATGGAATGCACCATATCACAGACAAGCCACATCAAGAGTAAACCTGTCACCACATAGTCCCAGTAACTCTGTGCCAGGGCGTAGAATCGAGCACCTGGTCTTCCTGTCATATATGTATATGTGTATATAACACCTGTGAACTTACCATTGCCAGGGCGTAGTCAAAGGCTCCTGGACTTTGCTATACCTGCCAGGGCGTAGTCAAAGGCTCCTGGTCTTTGCTATACGTGCCAGGGCGTAGTCAAAGGCTCCTGGACTTCCTGTCTGTGACTATTGGATCATTCAGCATTTACTCACATCAACAAATAACAATGCAATGCAACATATTCGTGGATACTAATGCAATCATCCTATGACATAATCATGATGCATGAGATATGCTAAAAGCAGTTTGTGGTTCAATTAAAAGTTATAAGTTTAGTTCCACTCACCTCTGGCTAACTGGACTGACTGACTCTGCAGGTTCTGAATCTCTGGAGCAGTACTCACTGCTGCTCTCTCTGGTTCCTCTGGTCTGTATAAGCACATAAAGACTCAAATGAGGGACCAAACAAGCTTATGACCAACTCACTTAAACTCCCCAAGAATCCCCTTACACTCACTCTAATAGTCATGCAAAACAAGCAAAAGAAAGCTGGACAGAACACTTTCGGCGGCAGGTTCGGCGGCCGAATGTCCTTTCCAGAGACGAAACTCAAGCACCTTCGGCGGCCGAATCTCTATGTTCGGCGGCCGAACCCTTTCGGGGGCAAGTTTCGGAGGCCACAAGGCACTCCAGAGACGAAAGTCTCTCACCTTCGGCGGCACTTTCGGCGGCCGAATCCCCCAAACAGAGCCGAACATGCAAAACACTCGGGGGCAAGCTGTGGCAGCCTAAGCCTCCATGCAAGAGGTTCGGCGGCCGAATGAACCTTCGGCTGCCGAACCTGAGTTCATCCAGAACTCAGTTTTAATGGCAAACCATCTCCTCCTTCCCTTCAACTTCTCAAACCATGCAAACTTCACCTCCTCAACATACATATACTCATGTATATGATCACAGGGGTCCAAAACTAGCTAATAACCCCAAACAATAAATCAAACATAACACATAAACATGTAGCCATGCATAACTCATCAAAACTATCATTAATACCCTAAGCATGCATCTCCTTCCCTTATCCCCATAAACTCAGAAACATATATACATGTTCAAGTGCATCACTTACCTCCTGTAGCAAGAAGCTAAACACTCTGAACAAGGAAAAACGAATCACCTCTTCTCACACTCTCAAACTCTCTCAAAAACGTAACTTTAGTTTCTCTCAACTCTCAACACTTTTGCAAGCACCTCAAGCTTCTGTATGATCACCCAAAACATGTACAGGTGAGTCATAGAGACGTGGCCATTCCATGGCAAGAATCTGAGGCCAACACTTGTCAAAAACCATGACTCAGCTCACCAGCCAGCTCATCGTCGGCTGCTCAATCACATGCAAGACCATGCAATCGTTCGGGGGCCGAACTCACCTTCGGAAGCCGAACACCTTCGGCGGCCGAACTTACTTTCGGCGGCCGAACTTGGCTCAACTGCCTTAGGTCATTTCAACTCAAAACTCACTTCCCTTAATCTTTAAAACATTCAAACACATCATAACCCTTAATAACACACAACTCCTACCCTTAGATAGAATCCCAACACCCCGGATTCCATCAGACAATAGGAATTCCGGTGCCGGGCTCTAGCCAGGTATTACATTTATGTGCTAAAGTGTTATGTTATATGTTGTGTTTCCAGAGTAACGATGCGAGGAACTCGTCGATCAGCTCGATTGACTGGAGTCCCACCAGAGAATGAGAGACCAGCTGCTCGTCCTCCTGCATTGCCAAGGGCAAGGTCTCAGAGATCTAGCAGGGAAGGTACGTCAATAGACCCTAGAAGGTCTGTCGACGAGAGCAGAAGAGGAACAGTTAGGGGAGGAAGATCAGAGGAAAGGAGGGAAGCTATGGAGATTGATCAGTCTAGAGATGATAGCATGGGTATAGGCAGTTTTGAGGAAGGTATGGGAGAGTCTCAGGGAGGTGCTCAGACCTCAGGTTTTGGCTATCCAGAGTATCCGATGGGAGGTATGTCGGAATACTCGAGTTTTGTGCCATATCCTCCTTATATGCCTTATATGCCTTATCCTTACTAGCCACCATATCCTATGTATCCCTCTTCCCCTACCCATCCAAGTGCAGCACACCTAGAGCCAAATGAATCAGTACTACCACCAGAACCAGTAGCCCCTGTTGTTGACAGACATGAACCTAGCTCATCTGGAGGTAAAGTCCAAATGACGGAGTACTTGAAATTGGATGCTCCTAAATACAACACAGGAGATGATCCATTTGATTACCTTAGAGCAGTTAGGATGATCACCGGTGAATTGGGAGCAGATGATAGGAGAGCCATTGAGATGGCAGGTTTCACAATAAAATGCAAGAAAGCCAGAGAATGGTTTAAGAATTATGTGGAGCCTAGAATGGACAGCATGTCATGGGGAGAGTTCGCCAATGAGTTTGCAGGGTGGGCTTTTCCTGACAGTTCGAGGGAGATGAAAGTAATTGAATTTGAACAGTTGAGACAGACAGATGAGATGAGTGTGGATGAATTTACAGATAAGTTCCTGGATCTGCTTCAGTACGTGGGTCAAGCCTATGATACTGATCAGAAGAAAGCAAGGAGATATACTATGAGACTGCATCCCAGGTATGCTTCCTTGATTCTTCCAGCAGAAAAGGAGAGTTTCCATACGATAGTAGACGCAGCCAGGAAAATGGAAGCTAGTGCCAATATTCAGAAACAGTCACAGGCACAGGCTTCGGGTTCTAAAGCCCCCACACCAAGTAGTAAGAGATGGGATAGAGCGAGAGGAACAAAGAGTAAGTTCTGGAGTAAAGTCAAGTCAGGTCTGGGAATAGGTAGTGGCTCAAGCTCTGGCACAGCTCCAGTCTGCAGACGATGCGGAAAACCACATGGAGGAGTTTGTCGGTTGGGATCTACAGCTTGTTTTCGATGTGGACAGGAAGGGCATATTGCTCGGGATTGTCCGCAGATGACTTTTGCACCATCCCAGCAGATGAGTTCAGGCAGTGTGGTACAGCCAGTTGTACGGCCAGTAGCTCCAGTCATGCCTCAGAGTAGTGGCAGAGGTAGAGGGAGAGGGGTAGCCTCTACTTCAGCAGCAGGTTCCCGAGGTGGAAATCCGGTAGCCCCAGCACGGATTTTCACAGTGACACAGGAGGAGGCTAACACGTCGAACACAGTGGTGTCAGGTAATCTCATCATTGGGTGTTCAGATGTGTATGCTTTGATGGACCCCGGTGCTTCTCATTCCTTTATTGCTTCGAGAGCCATAGAGAGGTTGGGTTTGATCAGTTCTGAGTTAGAGTATCCTCTCTGGGTCAGTGGACCTAGATGTGACCCATCAGTGGCAGTGTCAGTCTGTCGTTTCAGTCCAGTATTTATAGAGGGTAGATGCCTTCCAGCTGACCTTGTGGTTCTAGACTTGACAGATTTTGATGTCATTCTAGGGATGGATTGGCTATCTGCATATAGTGCTACGTTGGACTGTCGAGAGAAGTTAGTGAGTCTCAGAGACCAGGATGGGTCAGAGTGTGTCTTCAGAGGAGACAGGAGAGGTACACCCAGAGGTATGATTTCAGCCCTTCAGGCTCGTCGTTTGCTTAGGAGGGGTTGTCAGGGGTTTCTAGCTCATGTGAGAGAGCTAGATAGTCAGGTTAGGGAACCAGCCACAGTACCAGTAGTCCGAGAGTTTCTCGATGTGTTCCCAGACGATTTGCCAGGACTACCACCTGATAGGGAGATAGGGTTTGAAATTGAATTATTGCCAGGTACTAGACCTATCTCTATTCCTCCCTACAGGATGGCGCCAGCTGAGTTAACAGAGTTGAAAGAACAGTTGCGGGACTTGGTAGATAAGGGTTTCATCCGCCCTAGTACCTCACCTTGGGGTGCTCCAGTGCTCTTTGTCAGAAAGAAGGATGGATCCCTTAGACTTTGTATCGACTACAGACAGTTGAACAAGGTCACTATCAAGAATAGGTATCCTTTACCTAGGATTGATGATCTATTTGACCAGCTAGCTGGAGCAGGTTGTTTCTCGAAAATAGATCTGAGATCTGGGTATCATCAGTTGAGAGTTAGAGAGGCAGATGTGCCTAAGACAGCTTTCCGGACCAGATATGGGCATTATGAGTTCTTAGTGATGCCGTTCGGGTTGACTAACGCCCCTGCAGCATTTATGGATCTCATGAACAGGGTATTCAGTGAGTTTCTGGATCACTTTGTCATTGTGTTTATCGATGATATCTTAGTGTATTCCAGAGATGCAGAGGAGCATGCCCAGCATCTGAGGATCGTTTTGCAGACACTGAGAGAGCATGGTTTGTATGCCAAGTTCTCGAAGTGTGAGTTTTGGTTACGGAGCATTGCCTTCTTGGGACATGTGGTATCAGCAGAGGGTATTGAGGTAGACCCCAAGAAGATAGAGGCTGTAGCTAACTGGCCCAGACCCACGACAGTGACTGAGATTAAAAGCTTTCTGGGACTGGCAGGTTACTACAGGAGGTTCGTTCAGAACTTCTCAAAGATAGCAGCTCCTATGACCAAATTGACTCAGAAGAACCAGAAGTTTATCTGGTCAGACCAGTGTGAAGAGAGCTTTGAGGAGCTCAAGAGGAGATTAACAACAGCACCAGTGTTAGCTCTGCCTGTCAGTAATGAAGAGTTCACAGTGTTCTGTGATGCATCTCGAGTGGGATTGGGTTGTGTATTGATGCAGAGTGATAGAGTAATAGCTTATGCTTCTAGACAGTTGAAGAAGCACGAGTTGAATTACCCTACCCATGACCTGGAGATGGCAGCAGTTATCTTTGCACTTAAGATGTGGCGGCATTACCTCTACGGAGTTAAATGCGAGATCTTTACCGATCACAAGAGTTTACAGTACATCTTAAGTCAGAAAGAGCTGAATTTGAGGCAGCGGAGATGGGTAGAATTGCTCAATGATTATGATTGTACGATCCAGTATCATCCGGGTAAGGCGAATGTTGTCGCAGACGCCCTAAGCCGGAAGTCACTAGGCAGTTTATCCCATATAGCAGCAGAGCGGAGACCAGTTGTGATGGAGCTTTATAAGCTCTTTGACGAGGGATTACAGTTAGAGTTATCTGGTACAGGTGCGTTGATAGCACAGATGAGAGTGACACCTGTGTTTCTGGAGCAGATAGCGCAGAGACAGCATGAGGACCCTGAGTTAATGAAAATTGCCAGGACTGTTCAGTCAGGCAATAATGCAGAGTTCAGATTTGACAACAAAGGGATCCTTCGTTATGGGAGTCGACTTTGTGTACCAGATAGGGGCAGTGTGAAGGAAGACATTATGAGGGAAGCTCATAATGCGAGGTATAGTGTTCACCCAGGAGCCACCAAGATGTATCAGGATCTGAAAAGGGTCTATTGGTGGCCAGCCATGAAGAAAGAAGTGGCGCAGTTCGTGACAGCCTGTGAGGTTTGTCAGAGGGTGAAATTAGAGCATCAGAAACCAGCCGGAATGCTTAACCCATTACCGATTCCAGAGTGGAAATGGGAGAACATAGCCATGGACTTTGTAGTGAGTTTACCAGTAGCGTCCAACAGGATAGACTCGATATGGGTGATTGTGGACAGACTCACGAAATCTGCTCATTTTCTTCCAGTACGGAGTAACTATTCTGTGGATAAGTTGGCACAGGTCTATCTGGATGAGATAGTGAGATTACATGGAGTTCCAGTGTCTATAGTTTCAGACAGAGGACCTCAGTTTACCTCCCGCTTTTGGCGGAGTCTGCAAAGTGCGATGGGCACGAGATTGGATTTTAGTACTGCTTTCCACCCACAGACTGATGGACAGTCAGAAAGGACCATCCAGACCATAGAGGATATGCTTCGACTATGTGTGTTAGACTTTGGCGGTTCTTGGAGGCAGCATCTACCTTTGGTGGAGTTTGCCTACAATAACAGTCATCATGCTAGCATTGGGATGGCTCCTTATGAAGCTTTGTATGGAAGGAAGTGCAGATCCCCTGTTTGCTGGGAAGAGGTAGGAGAGAAGGCTTTTGCAGGGCCAGAGTTAGTAGACATTACCAGTAGAGTGGTGCCCATGATCAGAGAGAGAATCAGAACAGCTCAGAGTAGACAGAAAAGTTATGCAGACGTTCGCAGAAAGCAGTTAGAGTTTCAAGAGGGTAATTGGGTATTGCTGAAAGTGTCTCCAATGAAAGGAGTGGTTCGTTTTGGGAAGAAAGGTAAATTAGCTCCACGGTACATTGGACCCTTTGAGGTGTTGCAGAGGATCGGAAATGTGTCGTATAAGCTGGATTTACCTGCTTCTATGGAGAGGATTCACCCGGTATTTCATGTTTCTATGCTACGACAGTTTGTGTCAGATCCGAATCAGGTTCTGAGTGAGCCTGAGGTGGAGATTCACACAGATCTCACCTATATAGAGCAGCCAGTGCGGATTCTGGACATGCAGATCAGACAGCTAAGGAACAAGGAGATTCCGATGGTGAAAGTTCTATGGAACCACCATAACCTAGAAGAGTGCACATGGGAGACGCGGGAGTCTATGCTCCAGCAGTATCCATATTTGTTTTGAGGTTAGTTTCCTCCTTGTGTTTTGTTTTTGTATGGTTTAGGAACATCCGAGGACGAATGTTCTTAAGGAGGGGAGAATGTAATACCCGGCTAGAATCCGGCACCGGTATTCCTATTGTCTGGTAGGATCCGGGGTGCTGGGATTCGATAAAAGGGTAGGATATTTGTTGTACTACGTGGTGTGATGTGTGTTGATGTGTTAAGGTTAAGAGAAGTGAGTTTTGAGTTGAAATAAACCAAGGCAGAGGAGCCAAGTTCGGCCGCCGAAGATGAGTTCGGCCGCCGAAAGTGTTTGGCTTCCGAAGGGAAGTTCGGCCCCCGAAGGTTGCATGAGTTTGCATGCGATTGGGCAGCCGAAATTGAGTTGGCCAGCCAGCTTTTGGGCATCCTTAGTCAGCATTTTGGACAGGTGTTATGTCCACCTTGTTGCCAGAAGCTTGGCCACGTCTCCCCTGGTTTATTTGCTGCGTTTGAGCAGCTCATGCATCACAAGGTTTGGAAGCAAAAAGCTCCGTTTGTGTGAGTTTGAGAGTTTGAGGAGAGTTGGACTGTTGTCCTTAGTTCAGAGTGTTCATCTTCTTGGTACAGGAGGTAAGTGATGCTCTTGAACATGTTTTTATGTTTTCTGAAGGTTTTATGGGAGTTGGGGAGAGAGAGATGCATGTTGAGGTTTTAAATGGGAGATTTGATGATTTATGCATGTATACATGTTGATGTGTTATGTTTGTTTTGTTGTTTGGGGTTATTAGATAGTTTTGGACCCCTGTGACCATATACCTGAGTATATGTGTGTTGAGGAGTTGATGTATATATGGTTTGAGTGATTGAAGGGGAAGGCGAAGATGGGTTGCCATTGAAGCTGAGTTCTGGATGAACTCAGGTTCGGCAGCCGAAAGTTCATTCGGCCGCCGAACCTCCTGCATGGTGACTTGGTTACCACAGCTTGCCCCCGAGTGTTTTACATGTTCGGCTCTGTTTGGGGGATTCGGCCGCCGAAGGTGCCGCCGAAGGTGCTTGAGTTTCGTCTCTGGAGAGGACATTCGGCCGCCGAACCTGCCGCCGAAAGTGTCCTGTCCAGCTTTCTTTTGCATGCTTTGCATGGATAGTTGAGTGAGTTTAAGGGGAGTCTTGGGAAGTTTATAGAGGTATTGATACGTTAGTTTGGTCCCTCATTTGAGTCCATCTGTATAGGTACAGACCAGAGGAACCAGAGAGAGCAGCAGTGAGTACTGCTCCAGAGTTTCAGAGCCTGCAGAGTCAGTCAGTCCAGATAGCCAGAGGTGAGTGGAACTAAAATTATGACTTTTAATTGAACCACATACTGCTTTTAGCATATCTCATGCATCATGTTTATGCCATAGGTTGATTGCATTAGTATTCACGAATATGTTGCATTGCATTGTTATTTGGTGATGTGAGTGAATGCTGAATGATCCAATAGTCTCAGACAGGAAGTCCAGGAGCCTTTGACTACGCCCTGGCAGGTATAGCGAA
>NC_035169.2:13264918-13300928 GCF_001659605.2 Manihot esculenta | reverse complement strand
ATGCCTTTTTGAGTTGAAGACTTATCAAACCTTTTTGGATCAGGCTTGGTGTTCCATTTGGAACCCCATTTGCTTGTTGGAGTTTTGAGCAGCCCTGTTGCTCCCCATCTATTTCGGCCTCTTTGTCTTTCCACCTTAATTGCAATGTTCACCAAGTCTTCCAAATCAACATATGGTTGCAAATCAACCACATCAGCAATCTCCTTGTTAAGACCACCAAAGAAACGAGCCATAGTCTGGTCTTCCTCCTCCACTATGTTTGCTTTGATCAGGAGCAACTCCATCTCCTTATGATACTCATCAACAGACTTTGATCCCTGAGTTAATCTTTGCAACTGATGATGGAGATCTCTATGGTAATAAGTAGGCACATATTTCTTCCTCATGATTCGCTTCATCTCGTCCCAATTAGCAATGGGTAACTCTCCATTCCTTCTCCTAGATTTCATAAGCTCATCCCACCATATTAGTGCATAATCTGAAAACTCAAGGGCAACAAGTTTTACCTTTTTATCGTCGAAATAGTTTTGACAGTTAAAAGCCATCTCCACTTTACGCTCCCACTATAAATAGGCATCAACATCAGCCTTACCATTGAAGCTTGGAATCTTCATCTTTATGGAGTTCATACTGTTATCTACATATGGTACACGATCATTGAACCTTCTGGCTCGGACAGGGGCTGATTGTGCCTCATTTTCCTCTTCATAGGATGGATCGTGTGTATCATCATCCCTCTGAATGGACTTGCCCTTTGAAGATCTAAGGTTGTCCTCAAGGTTATACATTCTCGAATTTAGCTTCTGAAAGCTATCCATGAAAGCTTTATATATATCTTTAAGATCAAATGTAGGGTCAGAAGTATCACTAGTATTATGCCCGGACATTATAGAAAAATTCACAATTCTCTCAACTCACGTGTTTAATTTTCAAGCACTCACTTGGTATCTCAAAAGTGCACTTCAGAATAAAGACTCAATAAGTCAAGCTTGTATGATTCAAATAATAAGGAAAGCAAGGAAAGACCTAAGAAGAAAAGATAGGAAACAACACTAGATGCAAACTGACCAAAATGAACAAATAGATTGATTTAGCACACAAAAGTTAAATTTCGTGTACTAAGTGTAATTAGATGTTCAACAATGTGCAATTTGTCAAACTAAATGTAAGGAACCAACAGACAGAAAGACACCAAATTGACAAACTAAGAATCAAAAATTGACAAGACGGATGTGCTAAACACGAAGTTTTCCCTAAGCATGCAATCCTAGGTTAACTGATATTAATATTGACTCAACAAAAACAATTCAAAGCAAGCAAACAAAATAGACACTTAAAACAGCAAGTATTAAGTACAACTGTTTTGTGAAAATACTACCCAAATTTGCCCTAAACCTACCCCAAACATGTATTTCGAATTCCAAGCCCAGAAATATGTTCAAGGTATATGAAATATGATTTATATCAGTAGATATCAATCAGAATAAAGTTTGAACAAATGACCCAAAGTGGGAGAAATTCTTTTTTTTCTTTTTTTTTTCTTCTTGTTTTGGTTTTTTTTTTTTTTTAATATGGGCAGAAGTAAAACACTGGAAATACTATTCTAAGAGTATTAGAATAGCAGCATATGAATTAGGGCAGAAAGTATAAACCAAATCACTAAAGATAGTAATTCCGCCTAAACAAGAATTTAGGGTAAAATTTGATTTGAATAGCAACCAAATAATGTATTCGACTCTAATACGTATCCCAAACCAGATTTTCAAAGTGATATATTCAGCCAATAATGGACAAAATTGAATGCAAAGACGCAAAGGATAGTTAAGAAATTATTACTAAGTCTAGCTCTGATACCAATTGATGCGGAACCCCAGCCTATTAGAGACTGAAACGACACATACCCTAGTAAAAAGAACTTAGTTCAGAAAACAATTCCCCAATCTAAAGCACCCTTAATTAACATGCAATTAAGAACACTTATAACTGATTGATTTTAAAAACAGCAAGAATAAGAAACATACAAGTTAGTATCGAACCTTATTCGTGATGCAGTGTCAAGAACCAAGATCTCTCTTAAGCTCTCTAAGAAGAATACCAATTGATGCGGAACCCCAGCCTATTAGAGACTGAAACGACACATACCCTAGTAAAAAGAACTTAGTTCAGAAAACAATTCCCCAATCTAAAGCACCCTTAATTAACATGCAATTAAGAACACTTATAACTGATTGATTTTAAAAATAGCAAGAATAAGAAATATACAAGTTAGTATCAACCTTATTCGTGATGCAGTGTCAAGAACCAAGATCTCTTTTAAGCTCTCAAAGAAGAATCGCATAAAGCAATTGTATTGAATAATTGATAATCTGTCTCTACAATATAGAAAAAGAGATGCTTTATATAGTCTAAATTAAGACCCATAATCTTGGCCACTTCCCACTGCTATACATGGACCCATGATCTTTGCCACTTCCCACAACTATGCATGGACCCATGATCTTTGCCACTTTCCACAACTATGCATGGACCCATGATCTATGCCACTATCCACTACTAGATAACTACCCACTACTGTTTAACTATCCACTACCAAATAACTACCCACTACTGGTTAACTACCAACTACTAAATAGCTACCCACTATAAATACAAAATTTGAATTGTCAATAAGGACAAATTTGGCCTAATTGACTTGGAATGGCCAGATTGTTCTTCAACTTCAAAATGAACTTGCAAAGCTTCAACATATTCCTTCATGAATCCTTGAAGTGCTTCCTTCAACCTCTTGGATCTCAGCCTTGTAATTGGTCCTTGAGGCAATGCTAGCTCATCATTTTTGGTGTTGTTGGTCGTGCTTACATCACCACTAGATTAACTATGGCCCTCTCCTCCCGCTCACTAAAAAGGCGGTGAAGCTCTCCCCTTTGCCCCTAAGCTCATGGTCAATGGCCATGTCTTCATGAGGAAAACTGCTAATAAGTATGTTTCCTATGGAAGTTTATGGTACGGTTCAGAACGTATTAAGTACTTGTGATTAAGTTAGAATACACGATTCTTATTTTTTTTAAGGATCTAGAATTATGACTTACTTCTTTGCATGCTCCGTTAAGCTTGATTTTGAGACTTTATAGCACTGCATACATATGTGATGTGTAGTCAAAGCATCTCATGTCATAGTTTAAGTACATTCGAAATAATTTTAAAAGCACATTTCCTCGTATCAGTTTAGTGCATCCAAAATATTACCACGTGTTTGATTAGAAAAATTTAAAATATGAGATTTGTGTATATGTTTTGTTCAATTAATTACAGTTGATGACCATCGGGCTTCTTGCACCCGGGGTGAGGCTGGGCCCTGGAGAAAAACATAGGCCAAAAGCCCATCAGGACCCTCTAAAGCAGACCGGCCCAACATCGCATGCTCTAGCCCGTGACTAAGGCGGGCCAAACTGACCCCACGCGCGAGTCCACCAGAAGATAACTTAGGTCGGTGATGTGATGGAAGGTAGGAGAGCAGGTCCAGCTACCTCACAGCCCTATCAGCATGCGCGTTGGAGGGAATTAATTGGCCGCATGACATAGAGGGGTATGCTGCCACATCCGTACGTACGGGTCTGAGTGACAGGGACAGGTGGCACTATAGCAGGGTGGCAGTTATGCATCACTAGAGGACAAGGAAGAAGGAATAAAGCGGGAAAGACGTGATCTTCCCAGGCCAAGCTTACAATCACACTATAAACCCTATTTTCTGGATCTCAGAACAGCAATTGGTGCCGTCTGTGGAAACGAATGAGATCTTCTCATCACTGGAGTTCCATTTCCACAATATCCACTGAGATCCACATGGCAAACCACAACGAAAACCATACCAGTAACACCCTAAATAACCTAAACTCTGCTCAATACGGTCAACAGTTTTCATTTTCTAGTCCCACAACCCCTTCAAACCAACCACCCGTGTTGTTTAATCCCTCACCGAGCTCAGCAGGGAATGTATCCAGAACCACCTTGTCTGATCAAGAACTCCAAGCTATGGCTCTTCAGCTACAGAACACTACCCACTTGCTGAGACAGATGTTGCAACAGAGGGGTCTTAACACCCCATTAAACATACCCCCTGTAGCTGAAGGGTTCAATGCTACTGAACCCCAATCCTCCTTCCACTACCAAATCCACCAATAGAGTAGTCGAAGAATAGGAGAAAGAAGCGAAGGGGCCACTAGGGAAGATGAGCCGGCCGCCAGAGCTAGAGGCCGGAGGGTGATAGAGCATATTTTAGTCCACTTTATCATGACCTTATTGATGTTTATTTGCACCTTTTCTACCTAATTTTGTGGTTTTAATCATGTTTTGCAGATATTAGGTGTAAAAAGACAATCTAGAGAAAATGCTCTTAAAACTGCCAAAAAGTGCCAAATCTGAAAAAGCCACCTTCGGAAGCACCTTCGGTGGCCGAAAGCCTCGTCCAGATCCGAAACTCAACCATCTTCGGTGGCACCTTCAGCGGCCGAAAGTTTGCTCCAGAGCCGAAAGTCCAGCCTCCGAAACTAAGCTTAGGCAGCCGAAAGTCCCCCCGAACTACTTCTTCCTTATTCAAGAAGCCAAATCTTGAAGATCACATGTTTCCCACTTCATGCCATGCACATTCAAAATTCAAAAGAGGCTCCACCTTCCTCTTTAGTGCATGAGTGGCAAGAATAATGTGAAGAAGACTTCTTGGACACACTTGGGCAGCAATTAAAAGACCAAAAAGTCCTTGCAACTTCACACATGCACATAGAAGGCACATATAAGACCAAGGGCACTTTGGGCAACCTCTAAAAGATGCATGGACACCCAACAAACCCTAGGCAGCCTCCCAAGATATATTTAAAGGCCTTATGAAGACAAGAAGTGGCAGATTTCAAGAATTGAAGATCCCAATCTCTCCAAGAGTTCGGCCGCCGAACTCCTCCACCTTGTGCCACCGCCACTCCTCTTTCCTTCTTCTCTCCTTCTATTTTTTGTTTTGGTTCAGCCATGAGTGGCTGAAACCCTTAAATTCTAGTTGAGGATTGGTTGAAACTAAGGTTGTTTAAAGGGTTGTGAGATCTGAACATAAAGTGTTTGCTTTTGATTTGTCCAATATTCATGCAATTGTGTGCTTAATTCTAAGATTGCTTTGTTGTTTTGATCAAATTGGCCACTTGATTCTTGATTACAAAGTTAATTGATTGTTAGTTGGGATATTTGTTAGTCCGTAATTACTAGAAATATTCTGACCTAAGAACACTTGGTATAAAAACTAAGGAATTGTATGATCTAGCATCATCTTCATGCGTTTGGAGTAGCTAGGATTGGATCTCTCTCATTCTTTATGCAATTGACAATTGTTTTGATGCCTAAGGCCCAAGGACGTTCCTTGGCAATTTGTTAATTAGTAATTGATTAGAGGACATTCCCTAATTGATTTGATCATAAGGAGAGATATGGTGGTGAGAAGCATTTTCCACCCCCATAACTAATCTATTGAACCAATCAAGAAAACATAAGTTTCAATTATCAACCCAAACAACCAAAGTGGATCCATATCTTCAACTAGACCTTTTTCATATTGATTTCCTCTTTTATTTTGATTACTTGCTGTTTTAATTGCTTTCAATAGTTGTTAGTCAAATCAATCTCAAAACCCCCATTTTTTACTTTATTGCACTTTACTTTTGATCTACTTGCTTTCAATTATGCTTTCAGTTGATTCTAATTGATCTTGTTTGGGAAAAATAGATAAGTACTCAATTCTCTGTGGATTCGATCCTTTACCACTATCTGCAGTTGTAAGATTGTTGATAACCGTAGAGGTTATTTTTGACCGGCTTCGACAACCGCGAGTCAGAGGGTAAGAGAGCTTATTAAGAATGATGAAGTAGAGAGCTACTCTGTTGGGACAGTAGGGAGGATGGAAAGTGAAGAATGGGAAGAGGGATATCGCCTAGAGAAAAGGCCAAGGCAGGAGGAGACAGATGTGGACAGGAAGTTACGAAGAATGAAGGAGCAGCTCCTGGCGGAGCTAGGGGCTAACGACAATAGCCAGGCTTTACTACCCACATCCTCACCTTTCTTAGGGTGGATCCAATGGGAAACCATCCCAAAGAAGTTTATGATGCCACCTATGGCGGCTTATGATGGAGCAGGGAACCCCCGGGAGCATATCCTTAACTATAAAATGTTCATGGAGCTCCAGGCTCTCTCGGATGCCCTAATGTGTAAGGTTTTCCCCACCACCCTCACGGGACCAACTAGGGCGTGGTTCAACAGCTTGGAGGCAGGGAGCATTAGGAGCTTTGCGGACCTCGCCAACATATTCATCAACCGATTCATTGCAGGGGTCCCGGTTGAGAGGAAGACCAGCTACCTGGAGACAGTCCGACAATGAAAAAATGAATCCCTAAGAGAGTACGTGGCCCGTTTCAACTCAGAGGCCCTGCAAATCCCTAAGCTGGATGACGCAAGGGCAGTGGAAGCCATGCAGAAGGGGACTACATCCCCTGAGTTCTTTGGGTCACTGTGTCGGAAGCCACCCACTACCCTGGCAGAGCTGATGAAGAGAGCAGAGAAGTACATAAGACAAGACGATTCCTTAACCACCAGCAGGTTCGCCAGGGAGGTAGGAGATAGGGGAAAGACTGTGGAAGAGAGAAGGCCTGAGAGGCAAGAAAGGAAGCAGAATCGGGGGCATGAGGTGTACAGACATCCCTGGGAAAGGAGAGAACAGAAGGCATATCAGCCCCGGATCCCCGAAGCACTCACCCCTTTGAATGCATCTAGAGGCGAAATGCTCATAGCGATATAGGACAAGGACTTCATCCATTGGCCTAAGCCCATGAGAGTCAAGCCAACCGGAGGGATCTAGATAAGTACTGCCAGTACCACCAAACCCACGGCCATGATACCAACAACTGCTACCAACTAATCAATAAGATAGAGAGGCTGATCAAGAGAGGGCATTTTCGAAACTTTGTGAGATAATCGGAAGGAGAGAGGCCCCAACAAAATGCTATAGCGGAGAGGCCCCGTAAACAGGGAGCTGGGCTAGTGAATGACGGCTCCAGTGGAACCATCAATATGATCATAGGGGGAACCAGAGGCCGGATGAGCAGGAGAGGGAGGAAGAGAAGCCAAAGTTGAGAGGGGAGTAGCAAGGAAGTCCTGCAAATAGTGGAGCACTCCCTATTAACCATCTCCTTCTCCCATGTGAATGCTCATAGGATTCAGATGCCCCATGACGACGCCCTAGTCATCGAGGTCGTTATTCACAACTACAGGGTCTGCAAGGTCCTGGTAGATGATGGGAGTAAGGTGAACTTGCTATCCTACTGGGTCTTTCAGCAGATGAGAATACTAGAGGAGCAGCTGGTAAAGGATCAAGCCCCGGTCAAGGGGATAGGAGGAACCCCAATGGTAGTGGAAAGGAAGGTGAAGGTGGCCCTAACGTTGGGAGAACCACCCTTATCTCGCACTCACTATGCAATTTTTCTGGTAGTGAAGCTCCCCCTAAGCTACAACGCAATTCTAGGAAGGTCGACACTGTACGATTTTGAAGCAGTAACTAGCATCAGGTACCTGACCATGAAATTTCCAACCGAGGCAGGGGTAGGAGTAGTTCGGGGACGACAGGAGGAAGCTCGGACAGTGTATCTGGCCACGGTGGTAGAACCAGACGCAGCGGCTGAGGAGGTGAACCCGGAGGTCATGGAAGTCCTGGATGAAAAGAAGGAGGCCAGGATGGAGCCCGTTGACAAGCTGGAGACATTTCCACTATCAGAAGAAAGAAGTTGACGAAGTCTTCAGCCTCAACGCGAGCCTTAACGAAGAGCAGAAAGCAGCAGTAATGGCCCTTATCAGAAGACATGCCTCAAGCTTTGCCTGGAAGCCTTTCGACATGCCAGGAATAGACCCTGAGGTGATGACCCATAAACTCAATGTTCTCCCTAGAGCAAAACCAATAAATCAGAAGAAAAGAGTGTTCGAAAAGGAGAAACAACAGGCTATATGAGAAGAAGTTCAGAAGTTAGAGGAGGTAGGGTTCATTTGGGAAGTTATGTACCCACAGTGGTTAGCTAACCCTGTGTTAGTCAAAAAAGCTAATGGCAGAATCAAGGTCTGCTACGTCCTACGCTTGGAATTTATAGCCTCTAATAACATGGCAGAATACGAAGCCTTGATAAACGGGATGCTGATAGCGTCTGAAGTAGGGGCAACCTACCTTAAAATAAGCAGCGACTCCCAACTAGTGATCAATCAAATAACGGGGGCATATCAAGCAAGGGACCCCATCATGCAAAAATGCCTAGTCAAGGTACGAGCTGTGGAAGCTGAGCTCGGCGAGAACTAGATTGTTGTATAGTATCAGAGGATACCTAGAGAGGAAAACGAAGAAGCAGACTTGCTTAGCCGGTTATCTGAGGAAGGACTAGAACAGCTCCCGGATGAAGTGTACATACAGCATATCAGCATCCCCACTTTTAAGAAACCCACCACAATAATGCAAATTGAAGAGGGGCAAAGTTGGATGACCCCATACCTAGAATATTTGGAGACTGGGAAGCTTCCTGAGGATAAAACAGAAGTAAAAAGAATCGCAGCTAAGGCTGCCAATTACCAAGCAGTAAGGGGAACCTTGTATCGAAGGGGGAAATCTAGCCTATAGCTCAGATGTGTGGGTCCTGAGGAAGCAGCCAAGGTGATTGAAGAGATACATCAGGGAGTCTGTGGATCGCATGAAGGAGCAAGCACGTCAGCAAACAAAATTTTCAAGCAAGGCTACTACTGGCCCACAGTTAAAAAAAGAAGCAGAGGAGTTCGTCAGAAGATGCGACGTCTGCCAAAGGTTTGCCAATGCCATTAACAACCCAGCCACACCATAGTCCAGCATATTAAGCCCTTGGCCTTCTCATAGTGGGGCATAGACATCCTGGGTCCTTCCTTAAAACCATGGGGCAAAAGAGGTTCGTGATAGTAGCAGTAGAGTACTTCTTCAATTGGCCTGAGGCTGAAGCCGTGCCCACCATTACAACACGGAAAGTGATAGACTTCGTCTAGGGCAACATCATTTGCAGATTTGAGATACTAAGGACACTTATATCAGACAACAGCAAGCAGTTCAACTGCAAATCCTTCAAGGATTTTACAAGAAACATGGACATCTGGCACAAGTTCTCCTCGGTAGCCCATCCCCAAACAAACGGCCAGACGGAAGTCACAAACCGACCCATCCTTCAGGGACTAAAGAAGTGGCTGGATGAAGCGAGGAAGAACTAGACGGCTGAGCTCAACAGAATTCTTTGGGTGCTCCGGACTACTCCTCGGACACCCACGAAGGAAACACCGTTCGAATTGGCATTCGACACCGAAGCAATAGTCCCCATCGAGCTACAGATCCCTTCTACTTAGGTTGTGCTGCAGAAGGAGATCAATTGGCTTGAGGCTGAAGCCGTGCCCACCATTACAACACGGAAAGTGATAGGCTTCATCTAGGGCAACATCATTTGCAGATTTGAGATACTGAGGACACTTATATCAGACAACAGCAAGCAGTTTAACTGCAAATCCTTCAAGGATTTTACAAGAAACATGGACATCTGGCACAAGTTCTCCTCGGTAGCCCATCCCCAAAGAAACGGCCAGACGGAAGTCACAAACCGACCCATCCTTCAGGGACTAAAGAAGTGGCTGGATGAAGCGAGGAAGAACTAGACGGCTGAGCTCAACATAATTCTTTGGGCGCTCCGAACTACTCCTCGGACACCCACGAAGGAAACACCATTCGCATTGGCATTCCACACCGAAGTAGTAGTCCCCATTGAGCTACAGATCCCTTCTACTTAGGTTGTGCTGCAGAAGGAGAAACCTCAGCCCCTCCCTTGGAACCACCCTCCGTAGATTTCTTGATAGTGATGGGCTCCTAGGAAGCTGGAGTGGATGTCAACTTGGGCCTTGGAGCCGCAGGGGACTTGGAGGAGCCCGGAGTCCTGCCTTGGGTGGAAGCCTTGGAGTCTACAGAACGAGAGCCCTTAGGGGCAGGCACTAGTGCTCTTGAAGAAGCAGGGGCAAGAGAAGTAGTCTGGCCAGCCATAAGAGGGGAGATGGCGTGAAAAACCTCCCGGGTCACGTCTGCCACAAATCGACCAGCCCGAAAGGCCTCCAAGGTGGCCCTCATATTTTCCCAGGACATCGTGAAGTTCTTAGAGGGCTTAATCTTGTCCATCGATGCAGAAGAGGCTGCGAAAAACAAAAAAATAACTCACAGTTAGAAACAAATACAAGAAAAAGGCAAAAGGCAGAACATCAAACAAACAAATACCAGCTTCCTGGTAGTCCCGAAGATTAGACACGAACATGCACTTCTCGACATCATACTTCCTCGAGACAGAGGTCAGTTGGAGAAGACAGATCTGGTCTACCAGGGGCAGCCGGGGAAGGTCATTACAACCTAGGGGGACATCCCTCCAGGAGAGGTCCACATCCTAAGTTATTCCCGAACATTCCTTTAGCTCTACCACCGTGAAACCTTCAACCAAGCCTTTAATGGAGTCCTTATACCCCGAGAAGATTGACAACCCTCCTCGAGGAGCAAAATAATAGAACCTCTAGCTAGCACGGACTAGACAGAAAAAGGTGAAAAATAAAACAGCAGAGGGGTAAAACCCCAGTACAATCTGATTGATTCAAAGGAACACATAAAAAGAGTGGAGTTGGCTGAAAGCATGTGAGGGGTTACTCCGAAGTAATGGAAAACCTTAATGAAGAAGGGAGAAAAGGGGAAGGCAGACAAAAATCGCGTTGCTTAACAAAAAAGATCAAGCTGCGATCCCGTTGGGGATCAAAGAAACCCGGTGGCGGAGGAACGACGAGAACAATCCTCTTGTTGCGGTGAGGAGCCCTAATGCGGTAGAGGGAGGTATCTAGGTATTCCCGAGAAAAGAAGTTGGAGAGGGATGCAGAGATGATGCTAGACCTCAGAGTTGCAACATCAGGAATTCTAAGAACAACCATTAGAGAGCAAAAGACGTACCTCAAAGAAATTTTACAGGAGATGAGAGAGACAAAGTACAGAGAGCAAAGCAAGAAGAAGATTCTTGTAACAGCCCGGAAACCGGTACCCTCTTTGTAACGGCCCAAACTGCTCGGCACTAGGATCCAGATCGGCTTAAGGCCGCCGGGACCCGTAGTGAGCCTGCTATGAACTCTGTGTACCTGATAAAATCCCATACATGATCCAACTCGACTCCTAACTTTTCTGACAAACTACCAGACTTAACCTTAAAAACCACTCAGATATACTAATCTGAAATAGCCCTTAGGGCTATCTATAATACACCAGTGACACGTTACCAAGTAACCTCCATGCACTATGCGCTGTGCCATAGAACCCACTCTGTAAGGGTCAGCATATCATAAGTTAACTTGGCTACCATAGAGTCACAGGAATCAAACCTGGTCTTCTCTATTGGCCTCTCTATGGATCACAGGAATCAAACCTGGTCTTTCCTCCGCACTGGTCTTGGGTCAAAGGAAGTAATCCCTGTCTTCCCTCACAGTTATAATTCACTGGGTTTTCGCAACACAACATTTATTAAGCCTGGTTTGACTCATTTTTCATCAAGAAACTGAAAACAGGATACATGCATATACAAGGGATAAAACATACTATAGGCAACGCACATACTAAACCACAAGCACACTATCTGACTGTTTTTTACATCTGTAATACATATCTCTTTAATTTACATCATGTCCACACTAACTATACACAAGCATACTGGAGCCATAACTCTGTTGCTTCTCACTTCCCAGCTACTTTGAACCTGCAGAAACTGGGATTAAGGGAAAGGGATGAGCTATAAAGCCCAGTGAGTAGAAACACTGAAAACAGTTCATTCATACGCATTTTATATGAAAATGCATCACAACTCAAACATTCCACATCTTGGATTAGACATGACCTCAAAACTCCCTCGACGGGCTATTGATGTCGCCTTGGTCCAATCCTCATAAACAATGAAAATGCAATGCACCATATTCGTGATTCTAATGCAATCACCCTAAGATATATCATGGCATCCATGATGCATGAACTAT
This sequence comes from Manihot esculenta, assembly GCF_001659605.2. Taxonomy (NCBI): domain Eukaryota; kingdom Viridiplantae; phylum Streptophyta; class Magnoliopsida; order Malpighiales; family Euphorbiaceae; genus Manihot; species Manihot esculenta. The sequence continues at coordinate 13,288,811 of NC_035169.2, read as the reverse complement.
GCTAACAAGCATTCTGTTACTTTAATATAAAATCTTAAGTTTAGTTCTACTCACCTCTGCTCCTCTGGCAGAAACTGTACTGACTCTGCAACTGCTAATCCTGACGACCTCCCTGAACTGTCGGGTCCAATCCTACACAAATGGACTCGAATGAGGTGTCAAACATACTCTTATAAACTCTTACCCAATCCCCCATAATCCCTTCTGAACCTCTAAAAACAATCACATAAAGCATGCAAAAGAAGGCTGGACAGAACACATTCGGCGGCAGGTTCGGCGGCCGAATGTCCTGAACAGAGCCGAAACTCAAGTACCTTCGGCAGCCGAATCTCTTCTTTCGGCGGCCGAACCCTTTCGGGCTACTTTCGGAGGCCGAATCCCCTAAACAGAGCCGAACCTCAAGGTACTCAGGGGCAAGCTGTGGCAGTCTAAGCCACCATGCAAGTGGTTCGGCGGCCGAATCCTTCTTCGGCTGCCGAACCTGAGTTCATCAGGAACTCAGCTTCTCCCGCAACCTAGCTCCTCCATCTTTTCCTCCTCATTAAACATGCATAACTCCAAACCTCAACTTACATATACTCAAGTATATGCTCCAAGGGGTCCAAAACTACCTATCAACCCCAACAATCAACACACATAACACATAATCATGCATAAACCATTAAAACACCAAAACTAAACCTATAAACATAACTCTACCCTTAACCTCTTTAAAAGCTGTTATAAATCATGAAAACAAGTTAAAAGCTTCCCTTACCTCTTGAAAACAGAAGCTAAACAATCAGAACTCACAACTATACACCAACACCTCTTCTCCTTCACCAAACCCTTAAAGCTCTCTTCTTTTTCTCAAAACATTCAAAACACTTTACCACCCTCACATCTGTGCATGGGTGATTAAAAGCTTATAGATGAGTCATGGGAGACGTGGCATAACCTCTGGGAAGATTTGGAGGTAACATCTGTCCCAAAACGATGACTAAGGAGTGCCCACACATTGGCTGGCCAACTCAGCTTCGGCTGCCGAATCGCATGCAAAACCATGCAACATTCGGGGGCCGAACTTAACCTTTGGGGGCCGAACATTGGGCACTTTCGGCGGCCGAACTTCACATTCGGGGGCCGAACATGACAGAAACTCCTTTGGCCATTTCTCCCTAAAACTCAGCTATTTCCTAATCAAACCGTTAAAATACTTTACAACATTTTAGAAAACCTTCACTCTACCCTCAGGAAACCTCTGACATCCTTGAATCCCACCGGACGGTAAGAATTCCGATGCCGGGTTTAGCCGGGTATTACAATCTACCCCCCTTACAAAAACATTCGTCCTCGAATGTTAAAAACAACAAAGAAACCATCAAGACCTCAACCTATTCCTGAATTCTACAGCTTTCGCTGCACTACTCTGATCCTTATTCCTCTTTCTCTTTATCTTTTTCTAACTGTCACTTTCTAACTCTCAATAGGTGATACTCACATCTCTGATCACATCAAAATAATAATCAACTCTGTTATCAAATTAGCTAGTAGATCATCATTCTTAACTAAACTAATCTCTTGGTGAAACTCTCAGTCTTTCATTCTCTCAATAGATACCAATCTGTACTCTGATCATTCCAATCTGTAAATCTACTCAACTTTAATGAGACCAGCTAGTAGATCATTCAATCCTATCTAGGAATACCTGGAACTGCTTCGTAGTGATCTTGTTAACTGAAAACAGTTATAACAAAATCTCAAGAGTCTATCCTTCGTTTTCCACAACAACACTGGAATATTCCAGGGTGAGGTACTAAGTCAGATACACCCTTTATCTACTAAGCTCTCTTATACTTTTCTGACTCTTCTAAACTCTCTCTTTCTCTGTAGGTGCCATCCTGTAGGGTAGAAGGAAAGAAATGATTCCGCGGCCAGATATCATTCTCATTCCAAACTCTAATTCCCTAACAGATGGTAAACCTGACAGCTATTCTGGGAAACATCTAGAACTCTCTTCTCGTAAAGGGCACTGAGGCTGATTCCCTGTCCTGACAAACTTGCTCCCAAGAGCTAAAACAACCCTCTGATAACCTTTCCTGAATAACTGTGAGCCTATAGGGCTAACATCAACTTCTAGGCACCACTAGACACTGTCCCACTAACGGACTGTCTAATCTATCCAATTCCCCTACCTTGTCTCTATGGACACAGGTAGTACCATGAGTAATGCATCAATCCGCCCTAGAATGACATCATACAGTCACTTCTAGAACCATAAGGTCAGCTGGATTGCATCTACTCACCATAACCTCTGAACTGAACTGACTGACTCTACCTCAGATGGATCACACTCTGGTCCACTGACCCAGAGAAAACACGCTAAGCCCAGAAGTCATCAAACCCATCCTATCAACAGCTCACAACAACAGGAAAAGCGAAACATTAGGGTCCAACACAAACAGCATACACATCCAAATACTCACAAGCAAACGTACCTAACGTCGCCGTATTCGATATGTTAGCCTCCTATTACGTCAGGGTAAAGATCCAGGCTAAAGCTAATGGAACTTCTCTCGGGAATCTGCTGAAGAAAAGGCTCACCCTTTTCCTTGCCGCACTACCACCCAATCCCAGACTAATTCTAATCTCTTTCTAAGATCATTGTTACTTTTTCTTTTCCTCTTTTTTCTTTTTCTGATCTATCTCTCTCAATCCCACTAGGGTCCACAAAAGAACCATACACATCAAAACTCTCAAAATAAGCATACCTGGCACCACTGAATCTGATGGGACTATCCCCTGCTGAACAGCTCTACCAGAAAATGTCCGCTGGGACTGAACTATCCAAGGCGCAACAGGACACTCACGGATCATATGCCCTTCCTGACCACACCTATAACATCCTGTTATCCCTACACGACAGACTCCCTTATGCAACCTTCCACACCTCAGACATTTTGGTCCACCTATACCAGAACTCGAATCAACACCACCACCAGAACTAAGTTCTTTCCTATTCCAATATTCTCTTTTCTTTTTCCCTTTAAGACCCCTAACCTTTTTCTTTTTAACTTTCCCCCACTTTGCTCCTTTCCAGGTAGCTGTACTCCAAGTGGAAGGATCATGTTCTCCTATACCGGACATTTTGGTATCCTTGGTCTGAGCATCATCTAAAGACTCGTCATCCATATTCACCTGTAATCCTACATCCTTTCTTTGCACATCTATTCCCATCTCTCTCCTATTTCCTAAATCCATGCCTCCTCTATTTTCATCAAAAGATGCTTCAGACGGATCTGAATCAATCTGCGGACTAACACCACTCATCTTAGCTATCCTGAAGAACAACACAAGACACAAACATTAGCACACATAGAGTTCATATGAAACACATGAACATAAAACATATACATGCATACATAGCATCACATTAATACTCATGAATATACATGTGCATTTCACATCAGCATGCAAAACAACTTCCTATCTTAGTGGACATGATTATACTTATTGTGCTTTGCCTTCCTAGAACATCTAAACCAACCTCTTTCCGATGTGGGATCTCTCCAATCCTTGAACAAAAATGCTCAACACACCGTACTTAGGAGGCCCTATGCTCTGATACCATCTGTAACAGCCCGGAAACCGGTACCCTCTTTGTAACGGCCCAAACTGCTCGGCACTAGGATCCAGATCGGCTTAAGGCCGCCGGGACCCGTAGTAAGCCTGCTATGAACTCTGTGTACCTGATAAAATCCCATACATGATCCAACTCGACTCCTAACTTTTCTGACAAACTACCAGACTTAACCTTAAAAACCACTCAGATATACTAATCTGAAATAGCCCTTAGGGCTATCTATAATACACCAGTGACACGTTACCAAGTAACCTCCATGCACTATGCGCTGTGCCATAGAACCCACTCTGTAAGGGTCAGCATATCATAAGTTAACTTGGCTACCATAGAGTCACAGGAATCAAACCTGGTCTTCTCTATTGGCCTCTCTATGGATCACAGGAATCAAACCTGGTCTTTCCTCCGCACTGGTCTTGGGTCAAAGGAAGTAATCCCTGTCTTCCCTCACAGTTATAATTCACTGGGTTTTCGCAACACAACATTTATTAAGCCTGGTTTGACTCATTTCTCATCAAGAAACTGAAAACAGGATACATGCATATACAAGGGATAAAACATACTATAGGCAACGCACATACTAAACCACAAGCACACTATCTGACTGTTTATTACATCTGTAATACATATCTCTTTAATTTACATCATGTCCACACTAACTATACACAAGCATACTGGAGCCATAACTCTGTTGCTTCTCACTTCCCAGCTACTTTGAACCTGCAGAAACTGGGATTAAGGGAAAGGGATGAGCTATAAAGCCCAGTGAGTAGAAACACTGAAAACAGTTCATTCATACGCATTTTATATGAAAATGCATCACAACTCAAACATTCCACATCTTGGATTAGACATGACCTCAAAACTCCCTCGACGGGCTATTGATGTCGCCTTGGTCCAATCCTCATAAACAATGAAAATGCAATGCACCATATTCGTGATTCTAATGCAATCACCCTAAGATATATCATGGCATCCATGATGCATGAACTATGCTAACAAGCATTCTGTTACTTTAATATAAAATCTTAAGTTTAGTTCTACTCACCTCTGCTCCTCTGGCAGAAACTGTACTGACTCTGCAACTGCTAATCCTGACGACCTCCCTGAACTGTCGGGTCCAATCCTACACAAATGGACTCGAATGAGGTGTCAAACATACTCTTATAAACTCTTACCCAATCCCCCATAATCCCTTCTGAACCTCTAAAAACAATCACACAAAGCATGCAAAAGAAGGCTGGACAGAACACATTCGGCGGCAGGTTCGGCGGCCGAATGTCCTGAACAGAGCCGAAACTCAAGTACCTTCGGCAGCCGAATCTCTTCTTTCGGCGGCCGAACCCTTTCGGGCTACTTTCGGAGGCCGAATCCCCTAAACAGAGCCGAACCTCAAGGTACTCAGGGGCAAGCTGTGGCAGTCTAAGCCACCATGCAAGTGGTTCGGCGGCCGAATCCTTCTTCGGCTGCCGAACCTGAGTTCATCAGGAACTCAGCTTCTCCCGCAACCTAGCTCCTCCATCTTTTCCTCCTCATTAAACATGCATAACTCCAAACCTCAACTTACATATACTCAAGTATATGCTCCAAGGGGTCCAAAACTACCTATCAACCCCAACAATCAACACACATAACACATAATCATGCATAAACCATTAAAACACCAAAACTAAACCTATAAACATAACTCTACCCTTAACCTCTTTAAAAGTTGTTATAAATCATGAAAACAAGTTAAAAGCTTCCCTTACCTCTTGAAAACAGAAGCTAAACAATCAGAACTCACAACTATACACCAACACCTCTTCTCCTTCACCAAACCCTTAAAGCTCTCTTCTTTTTCTCAAAACATTCAAAACACTTTACCACCCTCACATCTGTGCATGGGTGATTAAAAGCTTATAGATGAGTCATGGGAGACGTGGCATAACCTCTGGGAAGATTTGGAGGTAACATCTGTCCCAAAACGATGACTAAGGAGTGCCCACACATTGGCTGGCCAACTCAGCTTCGGCTGCCGAATCGCATGCAAAACCATGCAACATTCGGGGGCCGAACTTAACCTTCGGGGGCCGAACATTGGGCACTTTCGGCGGCCGAACTTCACATTCGGGGGCCGAACATGACAGAAACTCCTTTGGCCATTTCTCCCTAAAACTCAGCTATTTCCTAATCAAACCGTTAAAATACTTTACAACATTTTAGAAAACCTTCACTCTACCCTCAGGAAACCTCTGACATCCTTGAATCCCACCGGACGGTAAGAATTCCGATGCCGGGTTTAGCCGGGTATTACAATTCTAGAGAGAAATGGGGAGTTTGATTTTGAAAAGAGTAAAGGCAGAGAAATGACGTTTTTTACAGGAGCCTCCCTCGAGCAGCATGGTCATAATGGGGGCCTAGGGATTACCCCCTCATTACTCATGGAATAACTACTGAGGAGGTTAAGGGGCACTTAATGACCGTCGGGCTTCTTGCACCCGGGATGAGGCTGGACCCTGGAGAAGAACATAGGCCCAAAGCCCATTAGGACCCTCTAAAGCAGACCGGCCCAACATTGCATACTTCAGCCCGTGACTAAGGCGGGCCAGACTGACCCCACGTGCCGGTCCACCAGAAGATAGCTTAGCCCGGTGATGTGATGGAAGGTAGGAGAGTAGGCCCAACTACCTCACAGCTCTATTAGCATGCATGCCAGGGGAAATTAAATGGCCGCCTGACAGAGAGAGGTACGCTGATACGTCCGTACATACGGGCCTGAGTGACAGGGACAAGTGACACTATAGTAGGATGGCGGTTATGCGTTACTAGAGGACAAAGAAAAGGAATAAAAAGGGGAAGACGTGATCTTCCCAGGCCAAGTTTACACTCACATTGTAAACTCTATTTTTTGGATCTCAGAATATCAAGAGTGATAAATGTACTAATCTTATAATTTTAAGTGTGAACTTTAAATAATTTTATAAAATAATTTTATTTCAAATCCATTTTAAAAGATTTTTAAATCTGTGAATTTATTTAGATTACTCAGTTATTTAGATCAAAAGTTACAATTAGTATCATATATATCATCGATAAAAAAATTGTACGGAACTAGTGGACCCGTGAGAAAAGATTGTTCATCAATTTGAGTATCTTTATTTTTTTTCCTACAAGATTGTTCATCAATTTCTGTATGTTAATTATCATTTACATGGGATCAACCACAGCATGAAATCTCAATAACTTTTGTGCACAACTAATGAAAGCTAATAATTTTTGTTATCATACGATATTTTTTTATTTATCAATTATAGTCAACTAAAGCAAATTCAACTCTCTATTATAATATTCTAAAAAATGCATGTACATGCCAATCAGTAAAGATAGGATTCTCTAAAAACTACTCTTACTGTTAAGATTAAGTTAAATACTTAATATAAAGATTATCGATGTGCTAAATTTTTCACAATTTTGTGGATTGAAAAATTGAAATAAATAAGTAAATAAAAAATCAACTTATTAAGTATTAGAGAATGCATGCAAAATCACTGAACTGAGCACAAGAAGCTTAGTATAATTGGATTTGGAAAAAAAATTATTTTGACTATACATTACGCCTCGTTCTAACAGATATTATATTTTCAACACCACTAGTCACATTCCAATCTATTCCCCACTTCAATAGAAACCACTCAATATTTCAAAATTTTCGTCCCTGAGCCAAGTTCTCCAACAATCCCTTTCTGGTTACAATGGCCTGAATAAAGAATCCAAACATAGAGAACATAGCCAATATGCCATTCTTGATCTCTCTCACCTTGAGCTCAGCAAATGCTTTTGGGTAATAAGCTAAACCCAATGGGTCAGAGCTTCCAACTGAGTAGATTGGGTCTATGATCTCACCTAGTGGTCCATTAGTAAATCTACAACACTCAACGACACTTATCTACACTATCTGAACTGCCCAAATGACCAAGATGCTTTGTGCATGAATCAAGCTTGGGTTACCCAACTAGTTAAGACTACCATTACTGAAGATCTGATCTCCAGCCTTGAACCATACAGTCTTACTAGTCCATTTGACAAAAATCCATGTGCATCAAGCGAACAAAGCCAATCCATTCACTCTTCGACGGCGCTACTAGTGTATGTGAGGGAGGAAAGGGCCATCTTTGAGGTAGCCATTGGTAAAAGTACAAGTGATCATATATCATACTTACTGAATGTTGGTTTAATTGATGAGTGCTTGTGGGTAGGAATGTATTTATATGGATTTTTTATGAACATGAGTCCTTATCTTGTGAGATCTATAATTGAATCCTCATTACTTGATATTTTAGAAATGTGATTTTTTTTTTGTCTATCTCTAGCTCTTGGGTTTCATTAAGTCATAAGAAGATATAAGTAGGCTCTTTTGTGGTGATGGACTCCATAACTGATTTTTACCTTAACCATTCCAAATAAAGAAAGATAACTTTGTATGAATTATCTTATAGAGAATTGCCTCATTATATTTTAATAAGTTTTGGATTAGTGAATTATTATAAAACTAACAATTGTTTTTGAATTTCGAAATATCAGTTTATGTCATGCCCTCAAAAGAAGCCTTAACCTAATGTTTCATATCACATTATGCACACATATATTCATCCCTCGTATTTATATATTTTTTTTAATTATTTCAACAACACAAAACTTAAGAATACGACTAGACTATTATTTAAACCACGATAGTTTTAATAAAATTTATAGTCCCGTGTAAGTTTTTCAATATAATTTCTACACGAATAATTCATATATAATAGTTTAAAATAATGTTTAAAATTATGATTACGATTTTTAAATATATAATTAGTAAATATAAAATTGTATGTGTATATATTCGCATACAAATTTAAGAGTATCAAACCTTATGTGTTAGATCACCAAAAGCAGGTAAGGTGTGTTGTCTAAAATCTGAACCCATATGTTATAAGTTGTACTTTGATCTAATAAAGTATTGTGAAATGTACTTTTGGATATAATCCACATGTCACCCTTAAAAAAAAATTTACTATTATTAGTGAAGAAAAATATTTTCTAATTTTTATTGACTTTAAAGAAATTAAATATATTAGTTTACTAACCAAGAGCATGTAGCACGCATGTATACATGAGAATATTAATTTATTATTAATTATTATCTATAGTTATAATTTTTTATTTTTATCTTTACTCTTGTATTTATATCCATTTTACATTACTAATTATTTAATATTGGTGAGATTTTTTAAAGAATTCATTCTAAATTATTGTATTAAAAATTACTGTAATTCGATACTTATAAATTGTACGTTTGATTTTTTCTATATTGTGTAAAATCAAATTATAATATAAAAATTTATTCAATAAAAGAATTTATGACCTTAGGATTATAAATAGTCCTTTTTAAATTCAAATTGGAACTATGATAATATAGTAAAAAATTAAAAGTTTTATTATATAATTATTGTATGTACAATTTTAATTAATTATAATAGATTTTATATAATTCTCACCGTGATTAATCATGTACGATTATATTAAATAATTTATTCAACAAAAATAATAAAGAGCATTAAGAATATCTTAATTTTTAATATAAATCATGTAAAATTGAAAAATTTTATTATTTTGAGTAATAAACGATGTTAAACTATATTTTTATTAACATTATAAAAGAAATTTTATTATTTTAAAATTTAAATATTTTACTAATTTTATTTAGAGAAGGTTAAAATTTATTAATAAAGTATAATAATTTAATTTTTTAAATTTTCTTATTTATAATAATTTAGTACATATAATTTTAATATTGATAAAATTTAATATTTTTAACATTAATTTTTTTAAAGTTAAAATTAAATAATGGTAATCTAATAAAAAATATATTATTAATAAAATAAAAATTTATAATTTAAATAAAAAAATAACATTTAAGAGGTAAAATTTACTATTTTAGAAGTTATATAATTTATTACTTTTTAATAAGGAGTCTTTTCATTCATTCTAATACTTTCCGATAGTATTTACATACACTGATAAAAAGAATTAAAAAGAATTTTTTTTAATGTGAAAATTTATCAAAGTATGAATCGATCAATCAAATATGGAACGTCGATATTCGTTATTGAACAATAAATAAATATAAGAATTTAGCGGTCCAAAGAATATCATAGGATTAAAAGAACAAACAAATAAAATCTACACCTTCCAATGAAGTGACAGATTTAAATACCGCTCTTATGGAATCCTGAATGTAGATTTCACTGAGATAAGGAAATCCATCCCCAATTATCTATTAATACCCATTGGACCCCTTCTCTTTTCCACCCACCACTTCCAATAGCAAGGCGGTGAAGCTCTTCTCCTTTGCCCCTAAGCTCATGGGCAATGGATTCTCCAGTGAGCTTCCGTCTTACTTGACTAGTGAGTTCCCAGGTGACTATGAATGGGATACTGTTGGTCTCTGTGCTGACTCAGAAACTTTTGTAAAAAACCGTGAGCCTGAAGTGATTCACTGCAGATGGACTATGCTTGGAGCTCTTGGATGAATAAACAGTTTCTCTAGTATGAAATCTGTAGGTTCTACCTGGATAGCCCGTCAAAGGATCTGCTCTCATGTTCATGTTTGTCATTGGTACTTATGATAGTGGATACCATGTTTTGGACCAAGATTTCCATAGATTTGCTTGGTAGGATCACCATAAAAAAAACCAAGTCTCATCATAGTAGCAAAATTATTTGAGACAGCCTTGTCAATATTCGACTCATCATAGTGGGACCAAGACTTCAGTGTGCTGGCCTAAGAATCACCAGCAATTGAGATCCAGACCTATCAAATTAAAAAAAAAAATGCAATTTCATTATAAATACTAAGCCTCTTTTAAGGAAAAAATGCAATTAACAAGCAACCTGATAATCAACTTTAATGAGTAATTAGCATTTCAAGCATTACCTGCCAATATTGCTGTAGCTGCAGCTTCTTCTGGTGTTTTGGTATAGTGTTGTCCATTGAAGAACTCATATACTGAATCACAGTCAGAAACTATGTATCTGCAAAAACCGAGCCGAATTCAAACCAGATGATCAACTATGAAACTCAAAATTCAGAGAATGAATATATACCCATTCAATTTCCATTCGCCTCGAATGACCCCATAAAGAAGATTTGGATCAGCACATGTTGGCTTACCATTGACCTGATTGTAGGAACACATTACACTGGCAATATTACCATCAAGAACACAACTTCTAAATGGAGGTTGAAATGTATCTTCCATGTCTTGCTTTGTTACATGAATTATCACAATTCAAAAGCACACAAAAGAAAAATAATAAATGGACTTCTAACCAGGGGCCTCTTGGCCTCTTCCCCATCTGGGATCACAAAAAATGTTAACATTTGGCGACCAAAACGTCAAGCCTGTCAATCCTACGTTCTGCATGGCCCTGCCTTCAGTAGAAACTGCCTTGCAAAAAACAATTTCATCAAATGAATTGGAATCCGTTCACTAACTTTTAAACATCAAATGAGGAAATGGTACAGTGATTGTATACCTTTCTAATGGCTTGGAAAAGGGAAACGTTGAAGGAAGCAGCAGTTAAAATGACCTGACGAAAGCCTTGTAGCTGCAGGTAGGACATTGGAGAAATTTGTACCACGACCCACATAAGAGACCAAGCCTCAGACCACCAGTTATAGTTGGGTATCCCAGTCTACTCACACTTGCAGAAATTTGTACCATGACCCACATGAGAAAAAAAGGAGAGTTTTTATGTTTGAACTTCAGATTATATTGGGTTGTGATGATATGTAAATTGTTGTGATTTAATTCAAAGCATAATGTAATTTTTGCATGCTAAAAGTGCATCTTCTATGCAACTGTCTTGTAAAAGAACTGTCATCTTCTACTCTGAAAGGATAAATTTCCCACAGAAAATTCCATGAAAATGAAACAATTACAGGTAGTTGAAATCAAATCGTCGCTACAGTTCTCAGGATTGTTCCTGTAATGGTTAAATGCATGTTCTAAAGCACCATTCGATCCCTGCTCGGGGAAACATTTTTATCCATCAGAATAACAGTCAAGAATAGCATGTTAAATACAAATTTGACAAAATCGCAAAATTGAGGAACATTTTGAACCATCAGAACAGTCGAGATTATAATTGTAGTTGTATTGTAGATCATGCAGCCTGCAGGCTCATCTTTTGATTGACCGGTGATACTAGTAAGTTCTATTAGCTCAAAGCTTAGGCAACCTAATTAAGATAAAAATCAAGTAACCAGCTCTAGTCAATTGCCTGCTCATCAGGATTCAAGAATGTATATCCATTTCAAAACTGAAGAGGAATTGTCTCATCATCAACATCAAAGACACTAGGGGAGAGAAAAAATAATGAGTTGATGAATCATGATGTAATACCCGGCTAGACTCCGGTATCGGAATTCCTACCGTCGGAGACCTCTAGAAGGGTAAAACCATGTTTTCATGAAATGTTTTAATATTTTTGATGATTTTAAGTAAAGAGGAAATGAGTTTTTGAATAGAAACAACCTTGGAGGAAAAGCTCAGGTTCGGCCGCTGAAACTCAAAGTTCGGCCGCCGAACATGCATGCTTTTTGGGTGAGCCTTAGGCCCCCAAAGGCATAAGTGAGGGGAGCCCATGTTCGGCCACCGAACCTCAAGTTCAGCCGCCGAACATGGCATGCATGCGGAGGCACATTCGGCCCCCGAACGTGGCCTGGACAGCCACTATAAAAGGGTCCCTTAGCCGAAAACGGGCGAGCTTTTTCCCCATTTTCGGCCAAGGTGAGCTCTCCGCCATCCCTCACCGATCTTTGATGTTTTTCCTCTAGATCTTTCAAGTTTTTCATTTGTTTTAACTTTCTTTTGAAGATTTGAGCTTTTGAGCAAAGTTTTGGAGCTTGGAGGTTCAAGAACCCAATCTCTCCCACCTCCGAGTTTTAGGTCGTCTCTCTCTCGATCTTCAAGAGGTAAGAGCCGATCTTAAGCTCATTGTATTTTTTAAGTAAGTTTTATGAAGTTCATGGGGTAGAAAATGCATGAGTAAGCTTATGTTGAGTTTATGGGTTTTTGATGAGTTTTTGAGCAATGTGGCTTGTAATGTGTGTTTGATGTGTTGTAGTTGGGGTTTAAGGTAGTTTGAGACCCCTAGGAGCTTGTATGCATGTTTTGGTTGAGCTAAATGCATGATGGTTTGAGTTTGGAGGCATTTGTGCATGTTTGAACCAAGTTTATCCTTGATATGATTAGTTGTGATGTGATGCATTCCATGATAGCATGTGTTTTAAATGCTTTATGATTCTGCTCACTGGGCTCTAGTAGCTCACCCCTCTCCCAAATTCCCCAGGTTTGCAGGTACGGGTTAGACAGAGAAGTCAAGAAGAGTAATGAAGTCTTATGTATGTAATAGTTAGAATGTGGACATGACAGATTGCTTAATGATGTATAGATATGTAATGTAACGATATTAAGATTAGAAGTGTGCTTGACCATAGTATATTGTAATCCCTTTTTGATACATGATCTTAATGTTTATTGATGACTATGTTTAGCCAACTCAACACTTGTTATGCCACCCATTGGGGGCATTGATGAGATCCCATAGAGGGGTCTAATTTATGATTATGGCTATGTTCAGTGCATGCACAGGTTGAGTTTGGTGTATGATAGAATGTATGAAAGAAAAGTTTTAAATTTTTTTTGTATGATTGTTGATCATGTATGGGATTAAACAGGTTTACAGGTTACATGTCAGGCTTGCTACGGGTCCCGGCGGCCTTAAGCCGATCTGGATCCTAGCACCGGTAGCGGTCCGATTTTCGGGTCGTTACAGAATGGTATCAGAGCCCTAGGTTCATATGGTCGGACCTAGAGTGTTGGGCTCATAGATGTTATAGAAGGTCAAGCACAATAGGAAGATCATGTCCACTAGGATAGGATGTGGAGTCCTGTCTCGTTTGATGATGTGAAATGCCATGATTATATGCATGTGCATTAATGATATGCTATGATGTGTGATGCGGGTTCATGTGTGCCCACATGAACCATATGATGCTAATGTTTATGTGATGTGTACTGTTTTTCAGAAAACAGGATGAGAGGAACTCGTCGATCAGCAAGATTGACTGGAGTACCACCTGAGGATGAGGGCATGAGTGCCCGTCCTCCAGCATTGCCTAGGGCAATGTCTAGTAGGTCTAACAGAGAAAGAGCAGTAAGAGACCCTAGAAGGTCTTTGGATCTGGGTAGAAGCAGATCAGTCAGAGGAACAGTTCAGGGAGGAGCGTCAGAGGATATGGGGGAGGATATGGGGGATGATATGGATGTAGAGCAGAGGAGGGATGGCAGTTTGGGAGTTAGCATGTCAGAAGAGGGAATGGGAGAATCCCAAGGAGGCACTCAGGCCTCGAGATTTGTTCAGCCACCTTACTACCCACCCTTCTCACAAAACCCTGGGTATTCGATGGGAGGCACATCGGACTACCACAGCTTTAGCCCTTATCCCACACAGATGCCATACCCACCTTATTATCCACCATATTCACAATACCCAATGTATCTACCCCCACCTTACTATCCAAATCCAGTAAACCCTACCCCAGGGGATGCTGCACCTCCTCCTCCTCCAGCAGAACCAGCAGCCCCAGCTACCCAACCTCCTAGACCTAGCTTAGCCAGTGGGAGCAAGGTCAAGATGACCGACTACATGAAGTTGGGTGCTCCCCAGTATGAAAAAAGGGGATGACCCGTTTGTGTATCTTGAGAGGGTCAAGGTGATCACAGATGAGATTGGGGCTGATGATAGTAAAGCCATTCAGATGGCTGGGTTCACACTTAAGTGCAAGAAGGCACGAGAGTGGTTCAAGAATTATGTGAACCCGAAAGTGGATAGCATGTCTTGGGAGGAGTTTGCAAACGAGTTTGCAGGATGGGCTTTCCCAGATAGTTCAAGGGAGCTGAAGATGATAGAGTTTGAGCAGTTGAGGCAGACTGATGAGATGCGTGTAGAGGAGTTCACAGACAGATTTTTGGAGCTGTTGCCATTTGCAGGGCAAAACCTTGACTCAGACCAGAAAAGGTCAAGGAGGTATATCATGAAACTCCACTCCAGATATTCCTCCTTGATCCAGTCAGCAGATAGGGAGAGCTTCCATGCCATAGTGGATATGGCCCGAAAAATGGAGGCCAGTGCCATCGTTCAGGGGCATATGTCTCGAGAATGTCCAAGAGCAGCCCCGATGGCACAGTCCCAGCAGACAGTTTCAGGTAGTGTAGCGCAGCCAGCAGCTCCAGCCATGACTCAGGCCAGTGGCAGAGGCAGAGGGAGAGGGGCAGCCTCTTTTTCAGCGGGTTTCAGAGGTGAAGGTCCATCAGCTCCAGCACGGATCTTCACAATGACACAGCAGGAGGCAGATGCATCTAACACCGTGGTGGCAGGTAACTTAGTCATTGGTTGTTCAGATGTGTATGCCTTGATGGACCTGGGCGCATCTCACTCTTTTATTGCACCGAGAGCCGTCCAGAGGTTAGGGTTGATGATCTCTGAGTTAGAGTGTCCTCTCTGGGTCAGTGGACCCAAGTGTGATTCATCAGTGGCAGAGTCAGTCTGCCAGTGTAGTCCTGTGTTTGTTGAGGGAAGATGCTTGTCCGCCGACCTTGTGGTTCTAGACTTGACAAATTTTGACGTCATTCTAGGGATGGACTGGTTATCTACCCATGGTGCTACCTTGGACTGCAGGGACAAGGTAGTCAGGTTCAGAGGTCAGGATGGGTCAGAGGTAGTCTTCAGAGGAGACAGGAGGGGTACACCTAGAGGTCTGATATCAGCTCTTCAGGCTCGTAGGTTGCTTAGGAAGGGATGTCAGGGGTATTTGGCTCATGTGAGAGAGCTTAGCAGTCAGGCTAGAGAGCCCGCCTCGGTGCTAGTGGTTAGAGAGTTTCTAGACGTCTTCCCAGACGAGTTGCCAGGTTTACCACCTGCTAGGGAGATAGAGTTCGAGATAGAATTGATGCCTGGAACCCGACCGATCTCTATCCCTCTCTACAGGATGGCTCCAGCGGAGTTGAAAGAATTGAAAGAACAGTTGCAAGAGCTGGTAGACAAGGGCTTCATCCGACCGAGTACCTCACCCTGGGGTGCTCCAGTCTTGTTTGTCAGAAAGAAGGATGGATCCCTTAGACTTTGTATCGACTACAGACAGTTGAACAAAGTCACTACCAAGAACAAGTACCCTTTGCCAAGGATCGACGATCTATTCGACCAGCTAGCAGGAGCGGGTTGTTTCTCCAAAATAGATCTGAGATTTGGGTACCATCAGCTGAGGATCAGAGATGAGGATGTGCCAAAGACAGCTTTCAAGACCAGATATGGGCATTTTGAGTTCCTTGTAATGCCGTTCGGGTTAATTAACGCCCCTGCAGCATTCATGGACCTCATGAACAGAGTGTTTAGCCAGTACCTGGATCACTTTGTTATTGTCTTCATAGATGATATCTTGGTGTATTCCAGGAATGCAGAGGAGCATGCCCATCATCTGCGGTTGGTTTTGCAGACCTTGAGGGAACATGGCTTGTATGCCAAGTTCTCTAAGTGTGAGTTCTGGCTGAGGAGCATTTCGTTCTTGGGGCATGTAGTGTCAGAGAATGGGATAGAGGTGGACCCCAAGAAGACAGAAACTGTGGCTAACTGGCCTAGACCCACTTCAGTGACGGAGATCAGGAGTTTCTTGGGTTTGGCAGGTTACTACAGGAGGTTCGTTTAGGACTTCTCAAAAATAGCAGCTCCTCTGACCAGACTAACCAGGAAGAATCAGAAATTTCTGTGGACTGACCAGTGCGAAGAGAGTTTTGAAGAGCTTAAGAAGAGGTTGACTTCAGCACCAGTTTTAGCTCTGCCATCTAGTGATGAGGACTTTACAGTCTTTTGTGATGCGTCCCGTGTGGGACTGGGTTGTGTACTGATGCAGAATGAGAGGGTGATTGCTTATGCTTCTAGGCAGCTAAAGAAGCATGAGTTGAATTACCCCACACATGACCTTGAGATGGCAGCAGTAATCTTTGCACTCAAGATGTGGAGGCACTACCTCTATGGGGTAAAATGTGAGATCTTCACAGATCATAAAAGCCTGCAGTACATCCTGAGTCAAAGAGATTTGAACTTGAGACAGAGGAGATGGGTGGAGCTGCTGAGTGACTATGATTGCAAGATTCAGTATCATCCGGGTAAGGCGAATGTCGTGGCAGACGCCCTAAGCCGGAAGTCACTAGGCAGTCTATCCCACATCACGGCAGAGAGGAGACCAGTGGTGAAGGAGTTTTACAAGCTCATTGATGAAGGTCTACAGTTGGAGTTGTCTGGTACCGGTGCTTTAGTGGCCCATATGAGAGTGACACCTGTGTTTCTAGAGCAAGTGGCTCAGAAACAGCATGAGGACCCAGAGTTAGTGAAGATTGCCAGGACTGTTCAGTCAAGCAAGGACAGTGAGTTCAGATTTGACAGTAAGGGGATCCTCCGCTATGGGAGTCGATTGTGTGTACCAGATGACATAGGGCTAAAAGGAGACATTATGAGGGAGGCTCATAATGCAAGATACAGCGTTCACCCCGGAGCCACCAAGATGTATCAAGACTTGAAGAAAGTTTATTGGTGGCCAGCAATGAAGAAAGAAGTGGCACAGTTTGTGTCAGCCTGCGAAGTGTGTCAGAGGGTGAAGCTGGAACATCAGAAGCCGGCTAGAATGCTTAACCCGCTACCTATTCCAGAGTGGAAATGGGAGAATATAGCTATGGACTTCGTAGTGGGGTTACCGGCAGTGTCCAACAGATTGGACTCCATATGGGTGATTGTGGACAGGCTCACCAAATCTGCTCACTTCATCGCTGTCAGGAGTGGCTACTCTGTGGACAAGTTGGCGCAGGTATATGTGGATGAGATCGTCAGGCTGGATGGGGTTCCTGTTTCGATAGTGTCGGATAGAGGGCCCCAGTTCACCTCCAGGTTTTGGTGGAGTCTGCAGAATGCCATGGGTACTAGATTGGATTTCAATACTGCCTTCCACCCCCAGACGGACGGACAGTCCGAAAGGACCATCCAGACTATCAAGGATATGCTTAGAATGTGTGTGCTGGACTTTGGCGGTTCTTGGAGGCAGCATCTACCTTTGATGGAGTTTGCCTACAATAACAGCCATCATGCTAGCATCGGGATGGCTCCATATGAAGCTTTATATGGGAGGAAGTGCAGGTCACCTGTTTGCTGGGAGGAAGTTGGAGAAAAGGCCTTGGCAGGGCCTGAGCTAGTAGAGATCACCAGCAGGGTGGTACCCATAATCAGAGAGAGAATCAAGACTGCTGCAAGCAGACAGAAGAGTTATGCAGACATCCGCAGAAGACAGGTAGAGTTTCAGGAGGGGGATCTGGTATTGCTCAAGGTGTCTCCAATGAAAGGAGTGGTTCGCTTTGGGAAGAAAGGTAAACTAGCCCCACGATACATCGGACCCTTTGAAGTCTTGCAGAAGATTGGGAATGTGTCGTACAAGCTAGATTTGCCTACTTCAATGGAAAGAATCCATCCGGTTTTCCATGTTTCAATGTTGAGGAAATTTGTGTCAGATCCGGGCAAGGTTCTTAGTGAGCCTGATGTGGAGATCTAAGAGGATCTCACCTATGTTGAGCAGCCAGTGCGGATCATAGCCACCCAGATCAGAAAGCTGAGAAACAAGGAAATCCCGATGGTGAAAGTCCTATGGAACCACCACAATATTGAAGAGTGCACCTGGGAGACACGGGAGTCCATGCTCCAGCAATACCCTTATCTTTTCTGAGGTTAATTCCCTGTGAGTTTTATGTGCTTTGCATGCATGTTATGTGTATGCCATGCTATGTGCTAGTTGAGGAACATTCGGGGACGAATGTTCTTAAGGGGGGGAGAATGTAATACCCGGCTAGACTCCGGTATCGGAATTCCTACCGTCCGGTGGAATCTCGGATGTCGGAGACCTCTAGAAGGGTAAAACCATGTTTTCATGAAATGTTTTAATGTTTTTGATGATTTTAAGTAAAGAGGAAATGAGTTTTTGAATAGAAACAACCTTGGAGGAAAAGCTCAGGTTCGGCCGCCGAAACTCAAAGTTCGGCCGCCGAACATGCATGCTTTTCGGGTGAGCCTTAGGCCCCCGAAGGCATAAGTGAGGGGAGCCCAGGTTCGGCCGCCGAACCTCAAGTTCAGCCGCCGAACATGGCATGCATGCGGAGGCACATTCGGCCCCCGAACGTGGCCTGGACAGCCACTATAAAAGGGTCCCTTAGCCGAAAACGGGCGAGCTTTTTCCCCATTTTCGGCCAAGGTGAGCTCTTCGCTGTCCCTCACTAATCTTTGATGTTTTTCCTCTAGATCTTTCAAGTTTTTCATTTGTTTTAACTTTGTTTTGAAGATTTGAGCTTTTGAGCAAAGTTTTGGAGCTTGGAGGTTCAAGAACCCAATCTCTCCCACCTCCGAGTTTTAGGTCGTCTCTCTCTCGATCTTCAAGAGGTAAGAGCCGATCTTAAGCTCATTGTATGTTTTAAGTAAGTTTTATGAAGTTCATGGGGTAGAAAATGCATGAGTAAGCTTATGTTGAGTTTATGGGTTTTTGATGAGTTTTTGAGCAATGTGGCTTGTAATGTGTGTTTGATGTGTTGTAGTTGGGGTTTAAGATAGTTTGAGACCCCTAGGAGCTTGTATGCATGTTTTGGTTGAGCTAAATGCATGATGGTTTGAGTTTGGAGGCATTTGTGCATGTTTGAACCAAGTTTCTGCCCTTTGGGAGAAACCAGGTTCGGCAGCCGAAAGGACTTTCGGCCGCCGAACCCTCTTGTGGAGGCAGCATTCGGCCGCCGAAGCTTGCCCCCAAAAGAGGACTTTCGCCTCTGTCTGGGAGTTTCGGCCGCCGAAAGTGCCGCCGAACATGCATGAGTTTCGTCTCTGTCTGGGAGTTTCGGCCGCCGAAGGTGCCGCCGAACCTGCCTGACTTTCGGCTCTGGAGGGACTTTCGGCCGCCGAACTTGCCGCCGAAAGTGCCCTGTCCAGGCCTCCTTTGCATGTCCTTCTATGGTTGTTTCATGATGTTTTAGGGGGTTTTTGGGGGATGTTTTTAGAGTTATGTTCTAGTTGTTTGGTCCCTCATTTGAGTCCACCTGTATAGGTTCGGACACGAGGAACCGAGGACCCCAGCAGTGAGTCAGTTGCTTCAGTCAGTGTCAGAGCTTGCCAGAGGTGAGTGGAATAACTCTTATGCTTTTAATTAAATAAATCAGTTTTGAGCATGTTCATGCATCACGGATGCCATGTGATATTTTAGGTTGTTTGCATTAGAAATCACGAATATGTTGCATTGCATAATATGTTGTTGATGTGGATGAATGTTGAATGATCCATTAGCCCTCATATGTTATGACATGATGATATGATATGGAAGTCCAGATGTGGCCTGCACTACGCCCCTGGCACTATGTAAGAGAAAGACCGGACGTGGCCTGCACTACGCCCCCGGCACCATGGATTATGTATGTTATGTTATGTATAAGAGAAAGACCAGGTGTGGCCTGCACTACACCCCTGGCATGATTGGAATATGTAGAGGGCTAAATGGTGACAAGTTCATCCTTGATATGATTAGTTGTGATGTGATGCATTCCATGATAGCATGTGTTTTAAATGCTTTATGATTCTGCTCACTGGGCTCTAGTAGCTCTCCCCTCTCCCAAATTCCCCAGGTTTGCAGGTACGGGTTAGACAGAGAAGTCAAGAAGAGTAATGAAGTCTTATGTATGTAATAGTTAGAATGTGGACATGACAGATTGCTTAATGATATATAGATATGTAATGTAACGATATTAAGGTTAGAAGTGTGCTTGACCATAGTATATTGTAATCCCTTTTTGATACATGATCTTAATGTTTATTGATGACTATGTTTAGCCAACTCAACACTTGTTATGCCACCCATTGGGGGCATTGATGAGATCCCACAGAGGGGTCAAATTTATGATTATGGCTATGTTCAGTGCATGCACAGGTTGAGTTTGGTATATGATAGAATGTATGAAAGAAAAGTTTTAAATTTTTTTTGTATGATTGTTGATCATGTATGGGATTAAACAGGTTTACAGGTTATATGTCAGGCTTGCTACGGGTCCCGGCGGCCTTAATCCGATCTGGATCCTAGCGCCGGTAGCGGTCCGATTTTCGGGTCATTACACATGATACTTGTAAATAATTTCAGGAAAGTTGTTGAATATGCAAAAGGCACGTCACATATGTTATGAATAAAATCTTATGTTAAGTCCCCCGGAGTCTTGAAGCCCCAAGAATTATCCTAAAATATTAATTTATGTTCACTAGGTCACTGATTCAAAGTGAGATCTATAAAGATATCACTCTCAAATCCACCAGATATCATTGGACTAGGAGTGAATACTCGGTTATTTGCCATTCTAGAAAATTTGCATAGGCAAGATTGATAGCTTTACCTGTGTAAGGCCACAAGGCTCAAAGATAGATGGGATGACAGAACATGTCAGATGCTGCATAAATGGAATGAGAAAGAGGTTAATCATCTTCAATATCAGCCGAATGTGCTCATGATTCTGAAAGTGATTTGCGATACCTCAAATTCCCTCTACAAAAGAAATGAACAAGTAAACTAAAAGTATCTGTCGAGAGGAGTAAGCTTGGAACTGACAGAGGAGTAGGAAAAGAATAGTTTAGTAAATGAAAACCAGTGCTCATGTCCAAAGGTGTGCATTAACAAAATCACATGTAGATTTCATAAATTCAACTATCTGCATATGTATTTGTTTGTCCACATAGCAAGCATGTTACTTCCATTACGCATAGTGATCAAGACTTTTTATTCTTTTTGCAAAATACTATCTTAGATTCTCCAAGTAAGGCAGTCAATTGAGATGTTTTTTCTGTTTTCCAGTTAAGCATCTAAAAGCACCTTGAAATAGTGTTTGGATGCTTTAGGAGGAAGCAACCATGGGAATGCATTCTCCAAATGCATATGTTCGCGTGCGCGCTTGTGTGTGTTTGTTCTCAAAATCTTGTAGACAACATTATATGCAAAATACAAAGCATTGCATATTTTTCAGTAGCATAAAGAGAAATACATGTGCAACTGGGCTTGAGCCAAGTAGTAGAAATTGTCCTCCCAACTCTAGGGTACGGTATATTGCATGTCTAATAAGGTGTACACCTTTCTGTGGCACCATTCTTGTTATGCAGCCCACGTATTCAATAAAATATGAAAGACTTCTAGGATTGGATGCACATTCACAAAGAAAATAACAATATTCAAGAAAACTCCAAACAGAGAATCAAATGACCCATTCATATAGAAGCAAATTTTAAATTAGTCATGGCAATGAATTATGTCTGGTTTTTTGCCAGCTTGAAGAAGCAATTCAAGTGCAGCACGGCTGAAAAATGAAAAATGATAGAAATCATCATGTTCTCCGTAAAACTGCCCTCTCCAAAAGAACTTGTCAGGGTGTTGAGGCTCAATAAAGTAAACAGGAAGACCTGCGTGATTGAAACTCACAATCAAGATGAATAGCTTAAATAAATTGTGGAAAAAAAATTTAGCCTGCCCTTAAATTGCCAATACCATCATATTGCATGCAGTCATATTTTGGCAGAATAATTTCCACAAGGTGTCCTCTCTTTTTGAGTGCTTTTCCAAGACCGGTCACAACATCTCCCAAGCCACCAACCTTTTAGCAAAAAATAATTCATAATTAATATTAGTGACAAAAATATGACAAGGAGAACACAACAAGAGAAAAAAAAGGGGAAGCAAATGAAATTAACTTTCCATGAACTCTACCAATATTCAGAATTATGCAAGCAGAACAACCATCTGAGATGAAATTTTGCAAATTTTAAATAATTTCTATATATTTAATTAATCAAATTTAACATCCTATAGTTGGTTCTCATGTTAAATACTTGCGTGGAAGATTGTAACCCTTCACTATTTTCCTTCTTATTCATAGTCATCGATTTATATATTGCTGCAGAAAAAAAATCATTTCACAAGAGATCAAAGCCATATTAGCAAGTAGGAATTTGAATGAAAACAGGGGGGGGGAGGAGAATGGCATATTTATTGCAAACCTTAGTGAAACCAGGGCTTGCAATCACCGCACAACGAATGACACTGAAATCAATATACTTTAGGAAAGCCTACACATGGATAAAATCTATCAGAACTGGTGAAGAAGTGCTTCAGGTATTTAATTTGCCTGAAACATATTGTGAATTCAGAAGCAGGGTAGAGGCATACTAACATAAAATACACAATAAAAAAAATATTCGAGAAAATAAGATATGAAGTAGAGTGGAAGTCATTCCTTATAGGCTTTGTTGCTTCATGTTTATGTGATTATTTATTTTTAAACAACTGAACCAAAAAAATCAAAGAATTACCTTACCTTTTACCGACAAGTAAGATGTGTGCAAGTCCTTCTTGCATCACAGCAAGATCAGCACTTGCACCGGGATCTAAAATTGTAGGGAGAGAAACATCAGTTACAAAGTAATTAAATTAGTCTATGCATATTTAACTTCATCAATTAGACTACTTGAGCAATTCAAAGCACCAAACCTATAAAACCCTGAAGGACCAACTTCAGTAGATGGAACACAAACAGCTAGCATCAGCAACAAAGGAATAACTGCCAGGCAGGTAATGCTCAAGAGTGCAAAAACTAAGTTAAGGGACAACACCCAGCCTAAAGAAACTAAGTTTTAGGCCATCAAGGTCCAACAGGTTAGGAATTCTAGATGTAGCATGCATTTCCATGCACCGTACAGTAATGTCCTTTTAGTGAGACACTGATTATGAACAGAAGAGCTAATTTTCCAGATTCTCCTCTGGGCAATATTTATTGCCAGTAGCTTTAACATCTCTAGTAAACCAGAGCATTTTATAGGAGAACAACCACACTTAGTTTTCATTAGTTAGGATCCTCAATTGCTCACTTGCATTATGGCATTATAATTGCTCAGTAGTAAACTATGATGTGTGAGTGAGCACCGACAGGGCTTAACTTTTCTATAAGAAATAGTCAATTGCATGATGCATTTGACACTTCAATGAAGTCAAGGTGGACATAATGCTATTAAATGAGTGATTCTTACTATTCCAACTCAAAAAAAAAAGGAAAATTGAAACAAAGAGCACCATGTGCACCAATAGTA
>NC_035169.2:13189170-13262318 GCF_001659605.2 Manihot esculenta | reverse complement strand
AACATTTGTAGCATTGAATAGATTATCGCAATCACGACTTTAGACTATCACCTGTATCTTCTAACACATGTTTGAATGTCAAATAACATTCTTAGCCAAGTTTACTAAAGCCTATAGTAGAGTTTATATCCAGCCTTAACCTAATAAGGTATACACATTTGCTTATACTTGTTTACTTCTCCTTAACACCTAGAAAAGCCTAAACATTAGCTCTAATACAACCAACTCCAACACCCTATAAGGTTATTTGACTAACCGAAACGGAGAAGTACCGTGGTGCTTCTCTTCCTTTTGGTCAATTAACTATTATGATGTATTTCATGACATTTTATATATTTTTGGATAATGGCATAAAAAATTTAAACCTTTATGAATTTTTCATTTTAATTAAAATGATTTTACTTGGACTAATAAGTTAGGATTTAAAAAACATTTAGCAATTTCAATCCAAATTTGAAATGAAAGCGGGGGAGCATTGCCGCAGCTAACGTGACGTTCCATCTGTATTTTTTTATTACTTAATGGTGGATCATACGCTACACATTGAATAAACCAATATGAGAAATTAACCACCGGTTAATGGTAAAACTCCAAGTTTGGTGTTTAACTAAGCTGACTTAAAACTCAAATTTCGAAATTGTTCAGGAACAGTTCAACTAGCTTTTCCTAAGCGAAGCAACGCTGCAGCCTACAACATCTAGAGAGCTAAAACTTAGCCGTCTAACAACCTAGATCCTTCGTTATTAGCACCACAGCCGGTGCAGTCTATCTTACACTGCTGAATTACTGTCAACATTGTCTTCATATCAAATCTACCTATGGATACCACCGCCACTTCCATAGTTAAAGCTCTCACGAAATAACATAAACCATAAACATGAAAATAAGGCACCGAAAAAAAAGAAAGTTGCAGCAGCCATCCAGCTCGTGTAAACCGCATGACTTAGGGCCACCATGCATCTGAAATTTCGATGAGCCAAAACCAATCCATTAACTCGACCAGTAGTCCGTGAGGATAGAGAATTGTCCCAGGGTCCAATTGGTAAACCTTCCCTCCTTCCATTTCTCCACAGTGAGCTAGACTCATCATCAGCGATTCAAACTCGGAAGAGTCGAGTACGATTGTTTTGAGATTAGGAATTGTATGAGCAGCATTCGACGTGACGAACACAAGTACAGGTTTCGACAGCTGAATTTGGTGGAGAATCTCAAGTTCAAAGACACTTGATTTTTTAGGAGAGGTAACGACACCGAGAGCGAAGATATAGAAATAAAGGACCGAAAGCTGAATAGAGTTAGGAGAAAGCACGAAGGCAATATCTCCTTTTCTGAGGCCAAAATGGTGGTGAAGCGAGAAGGCCAACTTTTTGTGCGAAGGACGAAGTCGGGAAAATAAATTCGGCAGCGAGCGACGGCGTCGATAAGAGCGTTTTAGGTTTTTCTACACCATTTAAAAATTTTACCTTATTTAACTAACGATTAATACCTCGCCTTGGTTATCCATGGTGTAGCGTAGAGTCCAGCATCAAGTAATATAAAAATACAATATGGCCTGCTACCGACAGATACTCCCCCACTTTCAATTCAAATTTGGAAAGAATCGCCAAATATTTTTAAATCCTAATTTATTGTGCCAAGAAATAAAATTTTGGATTTTTATGCCATTATTCTTTATTTTTTCAAGAAACAATTTCATTTAGTTTGTTAGTAAATGAGGATTTGGGGTAGGTGCGACACTTCGTCTATGCCTTATAACTGAACCACGACACTGCCTTTCAAATGCCAACTTACGTTTTATATCTAGATTGTGACACTGCCTTTCAATTGCTGTCCTATATCACAAATTGCACCAATTCGCATGCCATCTTTCGTTCCTTTGACAAGCTTTCCAAGTTATTCATTTTAGGTACTTCTGTATGCTTCTATCCTAAGTTATAGTCATGTTTTGGCAATATTAAGGGTCTAATTCACTCATGGTCTGTTTATCAAAACTGTTCTCCTATATCTTATCTAATTCAGTGATTTCTTTTGTGACTTTATTTTTATCTATACTCTTATAAATATAATTATATGTATGATAATTATTTTAGTCATATTAAACTTATTAAATTTCCAATAAGTAATTTATTCAACATGAAAATCTGTTAATATCACTTGAATTTACATCGCTACTATTTGCTAATTAAAGTCTTAACATATGTTATATTTGGACCGCACCCGAAGCCTGCCTACGTACCTCCAATAGAGGATCAAGTCCACGTAGCTCTTAACAATAGATAATAACATAAAGTTTATACTAACATAATTTATTCTTGCTAATATTCAACCACAATATCACACTATGCTATACAAAAATAATCTTATTCATTTATTCAACAATCTATTGGAGGAATAAGAGTTATATCTGGAATCCAGTAAATAACTAAGGAAACATAAATAATTATATTTTCATATTTTCATAGCTATACTTTGCACAATCGTATTAAGAAACTAAATACCAATATTCAAAACATATATATATATATATATACACATATTTATATGTAAACAGATATCAATATAACCTATCAATAATAATTACTTGTACCGATTAAAGTGTTTAAAATCTACCTATATCATCAATATAGATAAAAACTAAACTTCCAATAAACAACAATATTATCTCAAATAATATCAATTCCGCCAAAATAATTTATCTAATCTTATCAAATATAATAATGCTTCTAAAAAGGGAAAAAGAATAAACTATTGCAGTGATTAATTCGGTTTTTAAACATAGACCTTCAATATAATCTTAAAGGCAACCCTATCCATTTCCAAGTGATGAATCGAAATATTTATCAAAAAGTACATTACGAAATCATACACTATCTGTGTCATGTTCTTAAAAAGTTGGATAAACTCTACAATCTTCCTTATTTTTTTCCTAGCAAGACTAACTAATATCTCATTAATGAGATAAATTAACCCCTTAATCACACCTACCATCTCATAACTATCACTTATTTTATGTGCGTATTCTCCTGGTATCTTCTGTCACGGTACAATTGCATCAGATATAAGGCATCTACTATATCCTAGCAGATTCCTAAAAGTGATGCACACAATTTTCACTCAATGCTCCAATGTCCATAATGTAATCTGCAGCTTACAATACAAACATTTGTAGCATTGAATAGATTATCACAATCACGACTTTAGACTATCACCTGTATCTTCTAACACATGTTGAATGTCAAATAACATTCTTAGCCAAGTTACTAAAGCCTATAGTAGAGTTATATCCAGACCTTAACCTATAAGGTATACACATTTGCTTATACTTGTTACTTCTCCTTAACACCTAGAAACGCCTAAACATTAGCTCTAATACAACCAACTCCAACACCCCTATAAGGTTATTTGACTAACCGAAACGGAGAAGTACCGTGGTGCTTCTCTCCTTTTGTCAATTAACTATTATGATGTATTTCATGACATTTAATATATTTTTGGATAATGGCATAAAAAATTTAAACCTTTATGAATTTTTGCATTTTAATTAAAATGATTTTACTTGGTACAATAAGTTAGGATTTAAAAACATTTAGCAATTCAATCCAAATTTGAAATGAAAGCGGGGGAGCATTTGCCGACAGCTAACGTGACGTTCCATCTGTATTTTTTTATTACTTAATGGTGGATCATACGCTACACATTGAATAACCAATATGAGAAATTAACCACCGGTTAATGGTAAAATCCCAAGTTTGGTGTTTAACTAAGCTGACTTAAACTCAAATTTCGAAATTGTTCACGGAACAGTTCAACTACGCTTTTCCTAAGCGAAGCAACGCTGCAGCCTACAACATCTAGAGAGCTAAAATCTTAGCCATCTAACAACCTAGGATCCTTCGTTATTAGCACCACAGCCGGTGCAGTCTATCTTACACTGCTGAATTACTGTCAACATTGTCTTCATATCAAATCTACCTATGGACACCACCGCCACTCCCATAGTTAAAGCTCTCATGAAATAACATAAACCATAAACATGAAAATAAGGCACCGAAAAAAAAGAAAGTTGCAGCAGCCATCCAGCTCGTGTAAACCACATGACTTAGGGCCACCACGCATCTGAAATTTCGATGAGCTAAAACCAATCCATTAACTCGACCAGTAGTCCGTGAGGATAGAGAATTGTCCCAGGGTCCAATTGGTAAACCTTCCCTCCTTCCAGCTAGGCTCATCGTCAGCGATTCAAACTCGGGAGAGTCGAGTACGATTATTTTGAGCTTAGGAATTGTATGAGTAGCATTCGACGTGACGAACACAAGTACAGGTTTCGACAGCTGAATTTGGTGGAGAATCTCAAGTTTAAAGATAATTGATTTTTTAGGAGAGGTAACGACACCGAGAGAGAAGATAGAGAAATAAAGGATCGAAAGGTGAATAGAGTTGGGTGAAAGCACGAAGGCAATATCTACTTTTCTGAGGCCAAAATGGTGGTGAAGCGAGAAGGCCAACTTTTTGTGCTAAGGACGAAGTCGGGAAAATAAATTTGGCAGCGAGCAATAGCGATGATGAGAGCGTTTTAGGTTTTTCTACACCATTTAAGAATTTTATCTTAATTAACCATGGATTAATACCTCGCCTTGGTTATCCAAGGTGTAGCATAGAGTCCAGCATATGTTACATCGCTACAATTTGCTAATTAAAGTCTTAACATATGTTATATTTGGACCGCACCCGAAGCCTGCCTACGTACCTCCAATAGAGGATCAGGTCCACGTAGCTCTTAACAATAGATAATAACATAAAGCTTATACTAACATAATTTATTCTTGCTAATAATCAACCACAATATCACACTATGCTATACAAAAATAATCTTATTCATTTATTCAACAATCTATTGGAGGAATAAGGGTTATATCTAGAAATCAGTAAATAACTAAGGAAACATAAATAATTATATTTTCATATTTTCATACCTATACTTTGCACAATCGTATTAAGAAACTAAATACCAATATTCAAAACATATATATATATATATATATATATATATATATATATACACATATTTATATATAAATAGATACCAATATAACCTATCAATAATAATTACTTGTACCGATTAAAGTGTTTAAAATCTAACTGTATCACCAATATAGATAAAAACTAAACTTCCAATAAACAACAATATTATCTCAAATAATATCACCCAAAATAATTTATCTAATCTTATCAAATATAACAATACTTCTAAAAAGGCAAAAAGAATAAACTATTGCAGTTATTATTAATTTGATTTTCAAACATAGACCTTCAATATAATCTTAAAGACAACCCTATCCACTTCCAAGTGATGAATCGAAATATTTATCAAAAAGTACATTACGAAATCATACACTATCTATGTCATGTTCTTAAAAGTTGGATAAACTCTATAATCTTCCTTATTTTTTTCCTAGCAAGAGTAACTAATATGTCATTAATGAGATAAATTAACCCCTTAATCACACCTACCATCTCATAACTATCACTTATTTTATGTGCGTATTCTCCTTGTATCTTCAATCCCCTCTTACATAATGTTTAGATAATTAAACTTTCTTTAAAACTCTTAAATCTGTTTTTATTATAATTCAAATTTATTTCTCTCGAAGGTTAAAACTTTGTTTCGATATCAAACAATCATCACAGTAAAAAGTGAACAAGAAAATTGGTCACTAACATCTTCTAGCCTATTTCACCTACTCATACCTCTCCTTTTTTTCATTTTTCTTATATCATAATATTTATCAAATTCCTCTTTTTAATAATAAACAACACAAAAACAATTACGTTTTTTGAGTACATTGTCGCTCTCATAGAATTTTTCTATACCTTATTGCTAATATCTCTAGTATTTTATTCTAAAAGGATATAAACTTTTATTTGAAGTCAATTCATAGCAGTTAGAAACTTGTCATGGTACAACTGCATCAGATATAAGGCATCTACTATATCCTAGCAGATTCTTAAAAGTGATGCACACAATTTTCACTCAATGCTCAAATGTCCATAATGTAATCTGCAGCTTACAATACACACATTTGTAGCGTTGAATAGATTATCGCAATCACGACTTTAGACTATCACCTCTATCTTCTAACACATGTTGAATGTCAAATAACATTCTTAGCTAACTTACAAAAGCCTATAGTAGAGTTATATCAAGACCTTAACCTATAAGGTATACACATTTGCTTATACTCGTTCCTTCTCCTTAACACCTAGAAACGCCTAAACGTTAGCTCTAATACAACTAACTCCAACACCCCTATAACTTTATTTGACTAACCGAAATGGAGAAGTACCGTGGTGCTTCTCTCATTTTGTCAATTAACTATTATCATGTATTTCATGACATTTAATATATTTTTGGATAATGGCATAAAAAATTTAAACCTTTATGAAATTTTGCATTTTAATTAAAATGATTTTACTTGGTACAATAAGTTAGGATTTAAAAACATTTAGCGATTCAATTCAAATTTGAAATGAAAGTGGGGGAGCATTTGCCGGTAGCTAACGTGACGTTCCATCTGTATTTTTTTATTACTTAATGGTGGATCATACGCTACACATTGAATAGCCAATATGAGAAATTAACCACCGGTTAATGGTAAAAATCCAAGTTTGGTGTTTAACTAACCTCACTTAAAGTGAAATTTCGAAATTATTTACGGAACAGTTCTACTACGCTTTTTCTAAGCGAAGCAACGCTGCAACCTGCAACATCTAGAGAGCTAAAAGCTTAGCCGTCTAACAACCTAGGATCCTTAGTTATCAGCACCACCACCGGTGCAGTCTATCTGACACTCCTGAATTACTATCAACATTGTCTTCATATCAAATCTACCTATGCACACCACCGCCACTCCCATAGTTAAAGCTCTCACGGAATAACATAAACCATAAACATGAAAATAAGGCAACAAAAAAAAAGAAAGTTGCAGCTGTCATCCAGCTCGTGTAAACCGCATGACTTAGGGCCACCATGCATCTGAAATTTCGATGAGCCAAAACCACTTCATTAACTCGACCAGTAGTCCGTGAGGATAGAGAATTGTCCCAGGGTCCAATTGGTAAACCTTCCCTCCTTCCATTTCTCCACAGTGAGCTAGACTCATCATCAGCGATTCAAACTCGGGAGAGTCGAGTACGATTGTTTTGAGATTAGAAATTGTATGAGCAGCATTCGACGTGACGAACACAAGTACAGGTTTCGACAGCTGAATTTGGTGGAGAATCTCAAGTTTAAAGATAATTGATTTTTTAGGAGAGGTAACGACACCGAGAGAGAAGATATAGAAAGAAAGGACCGAAAGGTGAATAGAGTTAGGAGAAAGCACGAAGGCAATATCTCCTTTTCTGAGGCCAGAATTATTTTAGTCATATTAAATTTATTACATTTCCAATAAGTAATATTTTAAATATATATATAAATATTTTAATTATATAAAAAATAAAGATTACCGTTAATACAATTATTATAATATTTTATATTTATATTTATAAATAATTTATTTAAATATATAAATTTTATAATTAATATATACTAAAAGAATAATATTATTTAAATAAAAAATAAGGTCTAATTAATTATCAGTCTGATAAAAAAAATTCTAAAATGAATCACCCGCCTTTTCAAAGAGTTTACCAAACAGATAAAATAGCTCTTTCAAAATGTATTATCTAGGTGAAAAAGTTAAACTAAATATCCTCATTAACATTATATGCATATAGTTAGGGATGATTATTCATTCGGTTCGATTTAAAATCAAATCGATTTGAATAAATTAAAAATTAAAATTTTAGTATTTATAAAAATCGAATCAAACTGATTTTGATTAAAAATCGAATCAAACTGAATCGATCTCATTCAATTCAATTCTATTCGATTTGATCAGTTTTAATTTTTAATAAATATTTTATTTTTTACTATTTATTTTTAGTATTTAAAATTTAATTAAAATATTTTAATCTTAATATTATTTAATTTCTCTATATTATTGAAAATAATACATTATTATCACTAATCGGTTCGATTCAATTTTTTAAATTTTTTTATTAAAATCAAATCGATCTGAAATAATTAAAATTTTTTAAATTAAAAATCAAACCGAATTGAATTGAATAAAAAATAAAACTAAAATTTTAAATTAATTTAATTCAATCAATTTTTTTAATTTCAACTGAATATTACTCACTTTGTTCACCACTATATATAATTAACAGGTTAATATTTGTAATACCCGGGAGATTCAGACATCGGAATGTCTACCGTCCGGTGGAATTCAGACATGTCAGAGGTTCTCGAAGGGTAAAAGGAAGTTGTTTCTACACTGTGAAAATGTTTTCAGCTTTTGATTCAGAAACAGGTTGAGTTTTGTGGAGAATTGGCCAAAGGAGTTTCTGTCATGTTCGGCCCCCGAAGGTTAAGTTCGGCCGCCGAAAGTGCCCAATGTTCGGCCCCCGAAGGTTATGTTCGGCCCCCGAAAGTTGCATGGTTTTGCATGCAGTTTCGGCAGCCGAAGCTGAGGTGGTCGGTTAGTTGTGCACACTCCTCAGTCCGTGGTTTGGCCAGGTGTTCACCTCCAGATCATGACCAGAGGTTAGGCCACGTCTCCCTTGACTCATCTGCAAGCTTTTATCAGCTTATGCAGAAGGTTGAGTGTGTTTCACCGAGTTTTGAAGGTTTTGAGAGAAAAGAGAGGTTTTGGTGGTTTGAAGCTTGTAAAGGGGATTTGCTGAGTTCAAGTTGTTCCTCTTCTAGTTTCAGGAGGTAAGAGAGGGCTTGCTACTTGTTTTAGTGGTTTTAACAGCTTTGAAAGAGGTTAAGGGTAGAGTTGCAAGTTTAGGTTTTAGAGTTTAGGTTTGATGTTTTTAATGGTGAAAGCATGATTGTGTGTCTTGTGAGCTTGTTTTTGTTGGAGTTTACGTTGTTTAAAGCTCCTTTATGCTTGTTAAAGTGTTTATGCATGTTTTAGAGGGGTTACATGTATGTATTGAGGGCTGAGCAGGTGATGGAGGGACTGGCAGGCGTCCTTGTGCACGAAACTGAGTTCTGGATGAACTCAGGTTCGGCCGCCGAAAGTCTAAGTTAGGCCGCCGAACATGCCTGACTTTCATCTCTGGAGGAGACATTCGGCCGCCGAAGGTGTTGCCGAAGGTGCCCTGTCCAGCCTTCCTTTGCTTGTTTTGCATGCATGTTTTGAGGTGTTTTAGAGGGGTTTTGGGAAGGTGTATAAGAGATGTTTATCTGTTGTATAGCGTATGTTTGGTACCTCATTTAAGTCCTCCATTGTAGGATTGGACCCGAGAAAACGAGGTGTTTAGCAGTCTTCAGAGTTAGAGTTGGTCCAGAGCTAGTTAGCCCAGAGTTAGCCAAGTAGAGGCTACAGGTGAGTGGAACTACACTTTATAATTTTAAATTCAGAAATGACATACTTCTAGCATGTTCCATGCATCATAAAATGCCATGTTTTATATTAGGTTGTATTGCATTCGTTTCACGAACTTGATGCATTGCATAAGATGATATTTGTATGGATGAATGTTGGACGATCCTTAGCCCTTGATAGAGCACAGAGTACAGATACAGAGTTATGGCATGAGGTAGCCATACCAGGTCGCTCCTGGATAGGCCAGGTCGCTCCTGGTACTATGAGTTAGACAGACAGTCTGTCAGATCAGAGATCAGAGTAGTCCAGGTGAGGCCTAATCGCCCCTGGCACAGTTGGACATGTTATGATATGAGTTATTTCAGAGTAGTCCAGGTGAGGCCTAATCGCCCCTGGCACAGTTGGACATACTATTATGTATGTAGAGGGCTATGGTGACAAGTTCATCCTTGAGGTGATATGTTTGTGATGTGATACATTTCATGAAAGCATGTAATTAATGAACTGTTTACTGTTCCTTCTCACTGGGCTGTAGTAGCTCATCCCACTCCCTTAACCCCAGTTTTGCAGGTTCTGAGATAGCTATGGGAAGTCAAAGTCAGCAAGAGTACAGAGAACAGTGATGCATGAATGTATGTTTGTAATAGCATAGTGGACATGATGTAATTAAATGTATCGATATGTACTGTCATTTACTGGATAGACTTGTGCTTTCTCTAGTGTCTTTGCCATAGTGTGATGTATGATTAATCCCTTTGTACATGCATCCTGTTTTACGTTTCTTGATGAGAAATGTGTGAGTTGGGCTTAACGTATGGCTTTGATGAGATACCAATGGGATGTGTTACAGATTACAAGGGTTTCAATCCCTTGACCCACAGCAGATAGTAGTCCCTGGTATAGGCCCTGAGGGCCATTTCAGATTGACATATCTGAGTAGCAGCAGTTAAGCCTACAGAGTTTTACAGGATTGTTGAGTCGTTTTGTATCATGTATGGGATTTATCAGGTACACAGAGAGTATAGTTGGCTGACTACGGGTCCCGGCGGCCTTAAGCCGATCTGGATCCTAGTGCCAGTGATGGTTCGGACCGTTACTAAGGGGTACCGGTTTCCGGGTCGTTACAGATTGGTATCAGAGCTTAGGGCCTCAAGAGTACGGTGTGCTGAGCATCTTTGCTCAAGGACTAGAGATGTCCCACATCGGAAAGAGGTGTTGTCTGGTATAGGAAGGGAAGCACAATAGGTAAAATCATGTCCACGAGGATAGGATGTGGAGTCCTGTCTTGCATGATGATGTGAAATGCCATGATGAGCTGCATGTGCATTATTGATATGTTTGATATGTGCTGTGGATTCATGTGTTCTCACATGGATCATTTGATTCTATTTTTGTGTGATGTTGTGCTTGTCAGAGGCAGGATGAGAGGAACTCGTCGATCTGCTCGATTGACTGGAGCTCCGCCGGAGAATGAGGGCATGGATGCCCAACTCCCTGTTCTGCAAAAGGCAACATCAGATAGTTTAAGCAGAGAAGGTACATCATGGGACCCTAGAAGGTCTAGTGATGAGAGTAGAAGGGG
This sequence comes from Manihot esculenta, assembly GCF_001659605.2. Lineage (NCBI taxonomy): Eukaryota > Viridiplantae > Streptophyta > Magnoliopsida > Malpighiales > Euphorbiaceae > Manihot > Manihot esculenta. The sequence goes on along the minus strand of NC_035169.2, from coordinate 13,251,302 downwards.
AGTTGTGCAGAGTGGTAGGTCAGGGTTTATGAGAGTTGTAGAGGAGGATGTGCAGAGCAGAGATGGTAGCTTTGGCAGGAGCAGGTTAGGAGGAGATATGGGTGAGTCTCAAGGAGGCACTCAGGCCTCGAGATTTGTTCCACCTCAGTATCCGCCCTACCAGTGGGGGGCAGAGTACCCGATGAGAGGTACATCAGAGTTTCCTAGTTATCACCTATATCCCACCTTTATGCCCTATCCTTCCTTTTATTCGCCATATCCACTGCCACATCCACAGTATACCATGTTTCCACCCTTCTTTGGTTATCCAAGTTTAGCAAACCCTACCTCAGGGAATGTTGCACCTCCTCCACCACCAATAGAACCAGTAGCCCCAGTTGTCCAAATACCTAAGCCTAGTTCACCTAGAGGAAGTAGGGTACAGATGACAGACTATTTGCGGTTAGATGTTCCCAAGTTTGAGACTGGTGATGACCCTTTTGAGTATCTCAGAACGGTCAAGATGCTAACTGATGAGTTGGGAGCCAGTGAGCGTAGAGCCATTCAGATGGCAGGAGTCACATTGAAATGTGAAAAGGCAAGGGAATGGTTCAACCAGTATGTGAACCCGAGGGTAGAAAGCTTATCCTGGGAGTAGTTTGCAACAGAGTTTGCCGAAGGGGCTTTTCCAGATAGCGCAAGGAAGAGGTTCCATGATATAGTAGATATGGCACAGAAGAGAGAAGCTCGTGCCAAATTTGCAGGGACAAGTGATGTGAATCTCTCCCCTCTGCACGAGGCTGGTATAGAAAGGAAGAAGGGAGGTAGAGGCCTCAGACGATCAAAGAAGAACAAGTTCTGGAAGCAGATCAAGTCTGGTCTGGGAACAGGTGAAGGATCGAGCTCTGGTTTGAACAACTCCAAATGTCCGAGGTGTGGTAGGCCGCATAAGGGAGTCTGTTTAGTAGGGACAACAGCATGTTTCAGGTGCGGACAGGAGGGGCACATAGCACGTGAGTGTTCCACCGCAACTTTACTACCACAGTCCCAGCAGACAGCCTCAGACAGAGTGACTCAGCCAGGAGCTTTAGCCTTGGCGTTGGGCAGAGGCAGAGGGAGCGAGATCACTCCTTCTTCCACAGGTTCCCCAGGTGAAGGTCCATCAGTACCAGCACAGATCTTTGCTTTGACGCAGCAGGAGGCTGACACATCGGACATGGCGGTGACAGGTACTTTTCACTTCCATATGTTTTGATGTGTCTACTCTTAGAGACTCTTATGCTTCGTTTTCTTTCGTGCTTGAGGGATTAGAATGTCCTCATTAGGTCAATAGACCCAAGTGTGATCCATCAGCGGCAGAGGTAGTCTGCCAGTTGAGTTCAGTGCTAGTTCAGTGCTAGTTGTGAGTAGGTGCCTTCCAACTGACCTAGTGGTTCTAGAGTGATTGTTTGACATCATTCTAGGGGTGGATGGGCTAGCTACTCATAGTCTTGCTTGAAATAGCAGAGACAGAGGCGTCAGGCTTAGAGATCAGGGTGGCTCACAAGTGGTATGTTGAGGGGACAGTGCCCTCTAGGCTCATAAACTGGTTAAGAGAGGTTATCAGAGGTTTCGTGCTTATCTCAGAGTATAGCAGTTCGTCAAATTAGGAGGGGAACCAGGTTGAGTGCCCGCAGCCAGAGAAAAGTTTTAGATGTTGTTCTAAACAAGCCGTCAAGTTTACCACCTGCTAAGAGACTAGAATGGGATATAGGACTGATGTCTAAATCCAGAACCATTCTTCGTCTTCTCTGCAGGATGACACCAGTAGAGTGAGAGAGATAGAAAAAGCCAAACGAGTAAGTAACTAGAGTTAGTAAGCCTGGAAAGATGCTTGAGAGTGTTGCTATGAGATGCTATGGCCTTGGATTTTATCCAGGTATAGGGAGAATGATCTCTCATCTCCGAGTGCAGCCCTCAAGGATAATCAATAAGTCAGAGAACAAAATAAGAAATAGAAGAGTAAGAACAGCATAACAGGAAGTGAAAGAGAGCAGATTAAGGAAAAGAGAAGAGTAAGTAAACTAGAAGAGAACAGAAAAAGAAAAGAGGAAGAATAAGTGTAAGTTTAGGAGGAGCTTTCAGTTTAATCTGGGATTAGGTAGTAGTTGAGGCAGAGAAAAGAGTCAGTCTTTTCTTCCGTAAAGTCCTGAGGGAAGATTCGTTAGCTTTCGCTTGGATCTTCATCCTAACTCAGTAGGAGGCTTACACATCGAACACGGTGACGTCAGATACGTTCACTTGAGGGTGTTCAGATGTGTAGGTTGTCGTGGACCCTGATGTTTCTTTCCCTGTTGTCTTGAGAGCCTTAGATAGAGGGGGGTTTGATGACTTCTGGGCTTCGAGTGTTTTCTCTGGGTTAGTGGACCCGAGTATGATCCATCTGAGGCAGTGTCAGTCAGTTTAGCTTAGAGTTTGTGGTGAGTAGATGCAATCCAGCTGACCTTATGGTTCTAGAGTTGACTGGTGATGTCAATCTAGGGCGGATTGGCTAACTACTCATCGTACTACCTGTGTCTGCAGAGACAAGGTAGGAGAGTTCAGAGTTCAGAGGCTAAGATGGATCAGAGGCAGTCCGTTAGAGGGACAGTATAGGGGTGCCTAGAAGTTAATGTCAGCCCATTAGGCTCATCGTTTACACAGGAAAGGTTGTCAAAGGGTTCTAGCTCTTGTGCGCATGTGTAGTGGTCAGGTCAGGGAATCAGTCTCAATGCCCGTTGCTAATGAGTTCTCGATGTTTTTGCCCAGACGAGCTGTCAGGTTTACCATCTGTCAGGGAGTCAAAGTTTGGAATAGAAGTGGTGTCTGGACGCGGACCTATTTCTTTCCTTCTACCCTACAGGATGGCACCTGCAGAGAGAGAGCATAGTCAGAGTAGTATAGAAAAGCTTAGTAGATAAAGGTTCTATCCGACCTAGTACCTCACCCTGAAATGTTCCAGTGTTGGTGTGAGAAACGAAGGATGAAACCTTGAGATTTTGTAACGACTGTGAGCAGTTGATGCAAAATCACTACCAAGGACAGGTGTTCTCATGTCGAATTGATGATGATAGATCTGAGATTCGGACACTATGTGCTGAGAGGTAGAGAAAAGCAAGTGAATAGAGCTGAGATCAGAGTTGTAGTCAAGAGTCTATACCAGAGGTAAAGGGTACAATAAACTGCTTAGCGACTCTGAGTATACAAGACAGATATTACTGAGTGAGGCAGATGAGATGTTAGCTGCCCTCAGTCAGAAGTCATTTATCAGTTTATCCTATAGAAACAGATAGCTCGAAAGCTAGAGAGCTAGAGAGCTAGAGATAGTCCAGTATAGTTAGCAGGGATCAAAAGAGAAGAAGCCAGTTCAGTGAAAAAAAAAAGAAAAAGAGAAGCATGCCCATGATCTACGAAGTAGTGTAGAATTTATGAGAACACGGCATCGAGGCCAAGTTCTCTCAGACGAGTTCGGTTTTGGGGCATGTCTGTTTGAATCTAAAATAGATAGACAGGTAAAGCTAGAGGCAAGGGCAGAAGAGTATGAAGACAGCTAAGAAGAGTCCAAGAGAACGAAACGTTAGCAATCAGTGTAAAGTGTAAACACAGATTAAGCAGTTAAGGGTCAACAGAGTTAGGAAGTATAGAGAACCCGAGAGGGTTTCCGTCAGTAATCTCTGTGTCTCTTTGCAGAGGAAGGTGTTAAGCTTTCCTTACTTGCTTATTTGCATGTGTGTTTATTGTGTGACCATTCGAGGACGAATGTTCTTTAAGGGGGGAAGAATGTAATACCCGGCAGATTCAGACATCGGAATGTCTACCGTCCGGTGGAATTCAGAGATGTCAGAGGTTCTCGAAGGGTAAAAGGAAGTTGTTTCTACACTGTGAAAATGTTTTCAGCTTTTGATTCAGAAACAGGTTGAGTTTTGTGGAGAATTAGCCAAACGAGTTTCTGTCATGTTCGGCCCCCGAAGGTTAAGTTTGGCCGCCGAAAGTGCCCAATGTTCGGCCCCCGAAGGTTATGTTCGGCCCCCGAAAGTTGCATGGTTTTGCATGCAGTTTCGGCAGCCGAAGCTGAGGTGGTCGGTTAGTTGTGCACACTCCTCAGTCCGTGGTTTGGCCAGGTGTTCACCTCCAGATCATGACCAGAGGTTAGGCCACGTCTCCCTTGACTCATCTGCAAGCTTTTATCAGCTTATGCAGAAGGTTGAGTGTGTTTCACCGAGTTTTGAAGGTTTTGAGAGAAAAGAGAGGTTTTGGTGGTTTGAAGCTTGTAAAGGGGATTTGCTGAGTTCAAGTTGTTCCTCTTCTAGTTTCAGGAGGTAAGAGAGGGCTTGCTACTTGTTTTAGTGGTTTTAACAGCTTTGAAAGAGGTTAAGGGTAGAGTTGCAAGTTTAGGTTTTAGAGTTTAGGTTTGATGTTTTTAATGGTGAAAGCATGATTGTGTGTCTTGTGAGCTTGTTTTTGTTGGAGTTTACGTTGTTTAAAGCTCCTTTATGCTTGTTAAAGTGTTTATGCATGTTTTAGAGGGGTTATATGTATGTATTGAGGGCTGAGCAGGTGATGGTGGGACTGGCAGGCGTCCTTGTGCACGAAACTGAGTTCTGGATGAACTCAGGTTCGGCCGCCGAAAGTCTAAGTTAGGCCGCCGAACATGCCTGACTTTCGTCTCTGGAGGAGACATTCGGCCGCCGAAGGTGCTGCCGAAGGTGCCCTGTCCAGCCTTCCTTTGCTTGTTTTGCATGCATGTTTTGAGGTGTTTTAGAGGGGTTTTGGGAAGGTGTATAAGAGATGTTTATCTGTTGTATAGCGTATGTTTGGTACCTCATTTAAGTCCTCCATTGTAGGATTGGACCCGAGAAAACGAGGTGTTTAGCAGTCTTCAGAGTTAGAGTTGGTCCAGAGCTAGTTAGCCCAGAGTTAGCCAAGCAGAGGCTACAGGTGAGTGGAACTACACTTTATAATTTTAAATTCAGAAATGACATACTTCTAGCATGTTCCATGCATCATAAAATGCCATGTTTTATATTAGGTTGTATTGCATTCGTTTCACGAACTTGATGCATTGCATAAGATGATATTTGTATGGATGAATGTTGGAGGATCCTTAGCCCTTGATAGAGCACAGAGTACAGATACAGAGTTATGGCATGAGGTAGCCATACCAGGTCGCTCTTGGATAGGCCAGGTCGCTCCTGGTACTATGAGTTAGACAGACAGTCTGTCAGATCAGAGATCAGAGTAGTCCAGGTGAGGCCTAATCGCCCCTGGCACAGTTGGACATGTTATGATATGAGTTATTTCAGAGTAGTCCAGGTGAGGCCTAATCGCCCCTGGCACAGTTGGACATACTATTATGTATGTAGAGGGCTATGGTGACAAGTTCATCCTTGAGGTGATATGTTTGTGATGTGATACATTTCATGAAAGCATGTAATTAATGAACTGTTTACTGTTCCTTCTCATTGGGTTGTAGTAGCTCATCCCACTCCCTTAACCCCAGTTTTGCAGGTTCTGAGATAGCTATGGGAAGTCAAAGTCAGCAAGAGTACAGAGAACAGTGATGCATGAATGTATGTTTGTAATAGCATAGTGGACATGATGTAATTAAATGTATCGATATGTACTGTCATTTACTGGATAGACTTGTGCTTTCTCTAGTGTCTTTGCCATAGTGTGATGTATGATTAATCCCTTTGTACATGCATCCTGTTTTACGTTTCTTGATGAGAAATGTGTGAGTTGGGCTTAACGTATGGCTTTGATGAGATACCAATGGGATGTGTTACAGATTACAAGGGTTTCAATCCCTTGACCCACAGCAGATAGTAGTCCCTGGTATAGGCCCTGAGGGCCATTTCAGATTGACATATCTGAGTAGCAGCAGTTAAGCCTACAGAGTTTTACAGGATTGTTGAGTCGTTTTGTATCATGTATGGGATTTATCAGGTACACAGAGAGTATAGTTGGCTGACTACGGGTCCCGGCGGCCTTAAGCCGATCTGGATCCTAGTGCCAGTGATGGTTCGGACCGTTACTAAGGGGTACCGGTTTCCGGGTCGTTACAATATTGATTAGTTATTCATAAGATAGTCAAAGAGTTAACGTTTGAATGATATTTTCTAAATGATGTGTTTCTATCCGAATGAAAAATTATTTATCCGAATCTAAATATTATCATCCAGATGTCAAGCATTGATTTAAATGATAAGTATAAAATCATATTTTATCATTGGAAATTACGAGCGACTCGTGTCTATAATTTGAGTGAACATAGTACCGAGCAATATCAGTTATATAGTCACGTAGATTAATTTTCAATTTCACAATTCATACTTGAATTAAATATATTAGCCCTTGAATTCATAATTGATGGTGAACAAATGTAAATACAGTTTATTTATTTACTAATTAGTTAATATATTAATTTTAAAAAATATATTAAACATTCTAAATAATTTTAAAAATTTATTAATTAATTATTCGTTAATTTCAGCTATTAAACACTCCATTCAATATAACCAATGTGAGAAATTAACCACCGGTTAATGCTAAATATCCAAGTTTGGTGTCTAACTAACCTGACTTAAAGTCAAATTTGGAAATTATTGCCGAAATAGTTTAACTACGCTTTTCCTAAGCGAAGCAACTCTGCAGGCTACAACATCTAGAGAGCTCAAATGATAGTCGTCTAACAACCTAGGATCCTTAGTCATCAGCACCACCGCCGGTGCAGTCTGTGCTACGTGAGTGACCTTACTCTCCTCAATTACTGTCAACATTGCCTTCATATCAAATTTAACCATGGACACCACCGTCGCTCCTATAGTTAAAGCAGTCACGAAATAACACAAACCATAAACATGAAAATGAGGCAACGGGAAAAAGGAAATTGCAGCTGCCATCCGAGTCGTGTAAACCGCATGACTTGCAGCCACCATACATGTGAAATTTTGATGAGTCAAAATCACTCCATTAACTCGACCAGTAGTCCGTGAGGATAGAGAATCGTCGCAGGGTCCAATTAGTAAACTTTTTCTCCTTCCATTTCTCCACAGTGAGCTAGACTCATCATTAGCGATTCAAACTCGGGAGAGTCGAGTATGATTGTTCTGAGATTAGGAATTGTATGAGCACCATTCGACGTGACGAACCCAATTACAGGTTTCGACTGCTGAATTTGGTGAAGAATCTCAGGTTTAAAGATATTTGATTTCTAAGGAGAGGTTACGACACCGAGAGAGAAGATATAGAAATAAAGGATCGAAAGGTGAATAGAGATTGTTGTCTTTAGATTTGATCTTCCAATATTGAAGTTTTTTCTTATTTTCTCAGCTTATGGAGATGGGGTCTTTCATCATTTGTTGCCTATTAAATGACCTTTTTGTATTACAAAGTATAACATTTTTCAGAAGCTTAATAGTGGGGCCCATTCTTGTACTGACACTTGGCCTTCTATGAACTAGAGATTCAGTATGTTTCAGAAAAAGAGAAAAAAAAAAGGATATTTACTAATTAAAGTATGATAATTAATTAAAGGAAATACAGCACATAATAAGGCAGAAGATATATTTTATTATCTGAAATGAGAGTTGGCCACATGGCAATCTCATTGAGAATGTTGCCCTACTGTACATATATACAACAAAGCGTTGTAAAATCATAGTTCCAAAAATCTTCTGGTGGAGAGTTTTCTTATACTAGTTTATACGAAAAAAATCTCATCTGTTACTTGTCTTAAGAAATACAAGAAGGCTAAAGATTTAACTTAAACAGATGATAACCAAAGATTTATATAAAAATATGCAAATACCAACCTGTTAAGAAACAATCCTGGTTTATTTGTCCAGGTGAGCCTCTGCAAATCTCCTAGCTATGAAAGAAAAACACTGCATCACCAAATATGACTACATGCTAAGCCCTCATGTAATGAAATAAAGCTAAACACTTTCTCGACCTGAAGTCACAGCTGCCTGCTATATACTCGGTCCAAAACGAGGAACCACAGAAATAGATCATTTAAATTTGCCATTGCGCTTGCGTTCTTGATTCCTGCCACATTTAGTTGGCTTGCCCCATGGTGTTTGTGACACCCTTCCAAAGGACCCACTACTTTTGCTCCGACCCTCACCTCCACCGTGAGGATGATCAACTGGGTTCATAGCTACTCCACGAACAACTGGTCTTCGACCTAACCATCTGCTCTGGCCAGCCTTCCTAAGCGTGCGAGTATTATGGCCAGGGTTTGAGACTCTGCCAATTGTGACCCGGCACTGAGAATCAATCAATTTTTCTACTCCTAAAGGAAGTTTCACCAAACAGTACTTTGATGTTGGCTCTTTCAAGATCTTGGCACAACTTCCTGCAGCCATTTGTTTCATCATCTTGTCCCGCAATGAAGTATCAGCTGCATATGTCATAATTAATTTTTTTTAAAACAATTAAAAATAGAAAAGGACTGGAGAGAGAGAGAGGAACAATACGTTCATATTTTTTGGAAGAAAGCATCTGAAGGAAATGAAAATCAAGATTTCAAGCTTACAGCAAACTTATTTTAAACAATAAATTGCACTACTCACTTGTTATCATCTCAACATTCAACCAAGAGGGAAAATAAAAAAAATAAAAAAAAATAAAAAGTTGCTAAATTTCTTCATTCCTTTCAAACAAATTTTACTGCTTTCAATTGTAGCATATATGTTAACTTTATCAAGTTTGGTTCACATGTTTTGATTTTGGTTCACTTGTATAAAATGAAAAAATGTACCAAGTTTGGTTCACATGTTTTGATTTTGGTTCACTTGTATCAAATGAAAAGATGTACTTGTCTTGGTGTGACACTGAGATTGATTTCAAAAAAGGGCAAAAGTTGTTAAGTAGAATTAAATGCTGTCTCCTAAATTATGAAGTGTCACCAATTGGTAACATTTTGCAAAATACAAATTTCGGAAGACAGTTTAGAGAACTTTATAAGAGGAAGCATTTTGAGAAAAGCATTGCATCATAGCTTTTATGGTTCTTGTTGGAGAAGTGAGAATTCCACATCGATAAAAGAAAAAAGGAAGAGTAAATAAAGTGAAGTAAGCCCAATCCAAATTGCCTAAGGGCATTTTGAAGAAAGCTACCACATCAAGTTCAATTAAACCCCATTATGAGATCCAGCACTCTCACCACATGCAGACTTGGACCAGACCTATCATCAAATTCCAACAGTGATATCAGAGCCCAATTAAAACAGTCGGGCCTGAACTGGCACAAATAACTTTTGGGCCCACTTTCCACTTGGCCCAAAATGGTTAACCCAAGTTATTTAGTAGTTTCGTGCTAGCTATTATATACAATTCCAATTTCTCATCCTCTGCCAATGTGGGACGGATTTGCGCCACAAATCCGCAAGCAGACAGCTCAAGCAGTTGACCGTTACACTCGGTCCCGCTAAATTTGCGACGTCCTCGTCGCAACTGAATCGATTACAATTGCTAACCAGGACCGAACCCTTGGGTATTGTGCTTCGCTAATACCTCGGACGGCTCCACCTCGTCTCTCACGGGTAGCCCTTTCCTCGTAGGCCCACTAGCTCCGCACAATTTGTCTGACCCAGGGTGGCTCTGATACCAATTGAAACAGGCGGGCCCGAACTGGCCCAAATAACTTTTGGGCCCACTTTCCACTTGGCCCAAAATGGTTAACCCAAGTTATTTAGTAGTTTCGTGCTAGCTATTATATACAATTCCAATTTCTCATCCTCTGCCGATGTGGGATGGATTTGCACCGCAAATCCGCAAGCAGGCAGCTCAAGCAGCTGACCGTTACACCAATAGCCTCACGACTTATCATGGTCCTCTAGAGTGGGTCGAAGGACTCCCAAGTATCCTGACTAAGTTACTACCCACGTGAACAGTGGCATGCAACGTGGCCACCAAGCTCTCCTTAAAATTTGCTTTCCATTTCTGTTATTATTTCTGTTTCATTTTCTGTTATTGTAAGTAGTGGCCCATTATCTAAGTAGTGTCCATCATCTAGCCACTCCTTAAGATAGTGCCTAGAAGACAAGATCAAGTAGTATTGCATTCGTATTTAAATACCAGTATATTGAATGGAAGGGGAGCTCAAATTTAATCCAACAACCTTGGTATATTCTCACCCTAAGAAGAATACTTCTAAACCCAAAAAACTCTAAGAGGCTTTGACTAGGACCTAACATTGGTATCAGAGCCATTACAACCAATAAATAATAAATTGAGAATTTAGAGACAACTCTCAATGGCCTCCTAACAAACCTTGTTTGAATTGAGGAAGGAGTAGCTGACAAACTGCAGCAATTGGAAATAACTATTTCGAAACTCTCTAAATCTTTTGTTTCTCATCGCATCTCACTCAACCTATAACCTTCGATCCAGCACTCTAAATTTTCATCTCACCTGACAGGAGAGTCGTCACAGAATTTGTGTGAAGGTGCCAGGCCTCCATTTTCCTCTAAATTGGCAAAGCTGGAATTTCCACGCTTTGCATGTGGGGACCCGACAAAATGGTTTACGAAAGTGGAACCATTCACGCAAAAGGTCCCATTAGCTTCTTTTCATTTGGAAGGTAAAGCTAACCAATGGTGGCAGTGGTTGCACCGGACATGCAAGGAAGGGCAACAAGAAGTCACTTGGGAATCCTTTTGTGAAGAATTATGGGCATGGTTTGGACCCACTGATTATGAGGACTTCAATGAAACTCTTTCCAATATTCGACACCTTGGGTCCTTCCGAGAATATCAATATGAGTTTGAGAAGCTGGGAAACCGAGTGCAGGGCTGGTCTCAAAAAGCACTCGTAAGAACCTTCATGGGTGGACTCACACTAGAAATAGCAGAGGAAATACGAATGTTCAAGCCTAAAACGTTGAAAGAGGCAATTAGTCTTAACTCGAATGCGGGATGAACAGTTGCTCAGACAATTGAAATTTCGACTTCCACCTGAAGGACTTGTCATTCCCAAAGGACAACGATTCCATTCAAAAAATTATTGTGGGACGAAATGCAGAGGCAACCGTCACAAGGACTTTGCTTTAATTGTGATGAAAAATTCTTGCCCGGTCATCACTGCAAACAATCCCAGCTGCTTTTACTGTAGGGGTGCACAATCGTGGACGAGGAGTACGACCCGAAGGATCCCTTTCTCACCCCACCGGAAATTTCTCTGCATGCAATGATAGGGTGGACTTTTCCGAACACCATGAGAGTCATAGCAACAATTGGTTCCAAGGAGGTAATGGTCCTCATAAACAGCGGCTCTACACATTATCATTGAAAGAATGGCCAATGCTCTAAAATTACCTATGACTCCTACTGAATCCTTTGATGTCAAAATAGCCAATGGAAAAGTATTGCAATGTTGTGGCCAATTTGAGGATGTCAAAATCAATCTCCAAGATATCTCTCTCTCGATTTTTATACTTTACCACTTATTGGGCTGGATATAGTTTTGGGCGTACAATGGTTGTCGTAACTACGAAATGTCATATGTAATTGGTCTAACTTGACCACAGAATTCCGCTAGGAGCATACATTTTACAAGTTAAAGGGAATCAGTAATTTGCCTATTCAACCAGTGACTATGACCTCTCTTTCTAAGGAGGAGCGACAAGGCAACACCTTATTTGCACTCTGCTTGTCAATCACAACCACCCAACTGCCGTCCCAAATTCTGTCAGCTATGACTCAACACTTTGAACAATTTGAAGATCTGATCCAAGTTCCAACTCAGCTACCTCCTCACTAAGCCATTGAGCACCGCATCATTTTGGAAGAAGGCACCGAGCCCATCAATGTACGGCCATACAGGTATGCCTACTTTTAAAAGTCCGAAATTGAAAAACAAGTTCATGACATATTGCAATTGGAGCTCACTCGACCCAGTACCGATCCATTTTCATCACCTGTTCTTTTAGTTAAAAAAATAAAAAAGATGGATCCTAGCGTTTTTGTAACGATTATAGGGCTTTAAATGTTGTTACTATTAAAGATAGAATTTTGATTCCTATTGTTGATGATATGCTTGATGAACTTTATGGTGCTACATATTTTACTAAGTTGGACCTTTGAGTTGGATACCATCTTGTACGCATAAACCCTGATGATATTCATAAAACTGCTTTCCGAGCACATAATGTCATTGTGAATATTTAGTCATGCCATTTAGACTTTGTAATGCCCCTTCTGTAATCATGAATTCCATTTTTCATCCTTATTGCCCAAATCCATTTTAGTTTCTCGTTTTCTTCGATGACATTCTAATCTAAAGCCCCAATTGGAATTTGCATCTTGAACATGTTAAACAGATTTTTGAAATTTTAAGGAATCAACAATTTTATGTGAAACTTTCAAAGTGTGCCTTTGGTTTACAAGAACTTGAGAATTTGGGTCATATTGTTACTCCTACCGGTGTTAAAGTTGATCAAAGCAAAATTGAGGTTATGATAAAATGGCCTAGGCCTACTAACATTTCAGATTTGCGTGGATTTTTAGGCTTTACAAGTTATTACTGCAAATTTGTGCGTAATTACGAATTGCTGGCTAAGCCATTAACTAATCTCTTGAAGGACAGTTCCAATGGACGGAGGAGGCAGAAAAGGCATTCGAAAATCTAAAAAATGCTATGACCACCACCCCAACTCTGGCTACGCCGAATTTCAATGAATCTTTCAACATCAAATGTGATGCCTCCAGTGATAGGATTGGAGCGGTGTTGACACAGCAAGAATGGCCTATAGCGTTCATGAGTAGAGCTTTGGGGGTTGCTAAGAAATCATGGTCTATGCTAAAGAAATGCTTGCAATTGTTCATGCCATTCATACATGGCATCCCTATTTACTTGGCAAAAAATTTTATATCCATACGGATTAACACAGTTTGAAGCATTTGTTAGAGCAGCGGATTGTGATACCGGAATAGCAGAAATGGTGGCCAAATTACTTGGGTATGATTATGACATTCATTACAAGCCTGGTCGAGAAAACACCAACACTGATGAATTGTCACAGGTCCTTAGTAGCCCAAGCCTCGAGGCCATCTTTGTGTCTCAACCTGCAATTTGGGACAAAATTAAGCAAGAGGTTGCCCATAATCCATACATGCTCAGTATTGGCAAGTTAGCAACTGCCAATCCGAGTCAACCTTACCTTTGGCTCAATGGACTTGTGTGTTACAAACATCGAGTTGTTCCCCCCAATACACTGATTGTTCACCAACTGCTCCACGAATTTCATAATACACCTATTAGAGGCCACTCAGGAGCGCTTCATACCTACAAGTGCCTCACGCAACAATTTTATTGGCCATCCATGTATCAGTCTGTGAAATAGTATGTTGCCTCTTGTGATGTTTGTCAATGAACCAAAGCTGATACATTAATTCCAGTTGGATTGCTTCAGCCCCTTCCTATTCCTGATTTTATAGATGGCTTGCCTTCTTCACACGGGAAACTTCAATTCTTGCGTTAGTCGATAGACTTAGAGAAAACAATGCCAAGTTAAGATTTTACTAACTACTATCTCATTAAGGACACGTAAAAGGTAACAAGCTTCAAAATTTCCCTTTCCCATTATTTTCTCCTAGTTTTCCAGCAAAGAACAGCAAATAAATTTGACACAACCTTTCTAAATGAAAGAAGCTAGTGAATATCTGGTAAAGCCTATACTGTAACAGGGAATAATGGAATACAATACTCATTTATGACTCTTGCTCACTATACTTATCACATGTATAGTTAACCAACACACTCGTGTTACTGATCTTTCCTGCTATCTTCATGTGTTATCTCTGTTTCCACTACTGTGAAATGAGAAACTCACCAAACCAAAACCCTTATCTTGAGTACAATTACCACAGCAAAAATCAAAATGATCCCGGGTTTCCCTTCTTGACAAACACAATCTCCGTATAATTCAGAAATTAGTAAGAAAAACTTACAGCAATTCTAAGCAGAAATTAAAACAGGGTTAAACAAAGTAAGCATACCAGTCTTGACAAACACAATTTCCGTATAATTAGAAAATTAGTAAGAAAATTCTAAGCTGAAATTAAAACAGGGTCAAACAAAGTAAGCATACCAGCAGAGAAACCACGGAAAGCATTATTGACAGAGGGGAAAGACGCAGGTTGCAAAAGCCTGTTCAAGTGAGGTGATACAGCTGCACGAGCTCTCCATAGAGCCATTGGGTTCCTATCTGGTGAGTCTGGAATATCTCTGACTAAGGGTTTTAGTTCTCTGCAAATGGTAATACAGCCAAACAAATTTCGTGGTTTATATTTAACCAATTAGTGTAAGCTTAACTTCCTTCAGACATGCAAGTATGCAGTGTAAATAGATTTCATTAGAATTGAAAGAGAAATTCAATTAGCAAAATGAACCAAAAGCCAACAAGAACAGCCACTACAAACTCTTCAGGCAGATTTTCATTTTCTTGAGCAAGCAAGCACGATGTGGTCGAGTACACTTCAATCAAAAACAATGTTGAAATACGGAAATTCCATATCCTCCCTCAAGATTAATTAAAACAAAAGGCACATATCCACTGAATCAACATATGAGAAACATCAGGAAATTAAAATTAATTGAAAAGAAAAAAAATAGAATCAAGTGATATACCAGACAGAGAGAGGCAAAACTGCAATTGGGTCAATAGATGTGAGAGGTTGAATGAGTGTGGCTGTGTGGGTGCTAGGAAGAGCTGAGGGGGTTACTGGTGAGACGAGCAAGAAAGTGATGACACAGGTAGGATACTAATGAATTTTAAACTGTGCAACCCTAAACCCACTTAATATACTTACTACCTGAACCCAATTAAGCAATTACAATAATCTTTTACAAATACCTGTCTAAAAATAATTACTACTCTCCACATAATATTCAGACCCATTTAATTCTTTTTCTGTTTCATTAAAGAAAGTTTAAAGGGATTGTTAGCTGAAACCAAATACTAAAATATTTTAAAATTCTCTAGAAGTAAGAAATTCAAGATTACTAAAACAACAAAATAAATTAATTGTAATTGCAATCTCACACACTACTTCATGGAACAAAGCATAAAAGGAGTTCATAACAAATCATTCACCATCATTGTTAGTTATATCATTTATCAAAAAAGATAACAAATCTTAAAGTTATATATGCATAAGAATGCTTTGAGAAAACAAAATCACTAAAATTTAATCACTAAAATTTCAAAGGTAATCTCCTAAATCAAGGACCTGAACCACTTTGAAACAGTCACTTCATAACCAACTTTGGACCAAAAACACCAAAACCTAACTGTGGATCAACCTCCCATTCCTTGCACCCTGCCAAAGATAACTTGACATGTGAAACTCAAAATCCCAAATCAAAATGGAACAGGAAGCTAACAAAAGAGCGCAAGTACAACTCATCTTTCCAAGATGAAACAAGAGCAGACTCACTATAAAAATACAAAGAAAAATTAAAAGAAAATCATATTAATTCTCATTACTTGTAAAAAATTGCTCTTACAGCTTCAACAGCCAAGATCTAAATAACCAAATTGTTTCGTCAGAATTGGAAGTTCTCCTGTACAGTTGGAAACGAAGTCGCATATCATCTTAAGATATAACAAAGCCTAACTCCATAAACTAAACATCCTAACCCAGAATAGAAAAGAGGCGCGTAACGTGAAATTACAGTGATAGCAAATACAAACTTATGCAACTCGGCATCAAATGCAAACAAAACAAAAGAATATATTAAACATCGACCATGTGAAAAAGAAATATACATAGAATCAGCGCCAATGAGAAAATATGAGATAACAAGATGAGAGTATAACATCAGAAGAATCTTCTCAAGAGACTAACTACTAGAATTTTGTAGAAACACCATAAATAAGATGGAAAAAAATGAATAAAATTAACAAAGTAAAATTAATATCAACCAGGATAAATCGGCAGGAAAAGGGAGAAATTTGAACAGAAAAGCTTACCTCACACCAAATAGTATAGAACGATAGCTTCAGTGAATCGGTCTAATTGCAGAGCTGGGAGTAGCAAAAGAGAGCGTGAAATTGATTAGGGATTCAGTTAAATTTGTAGAAGTTATATATTTTATATTAAAATTTAAAAAAATTATAATTTAGATTTTAAATTTTAATTATATCAATGAACGGATTTTCTAATTTTTGAAATTCAAATATTTAGTCTCTAAATTTTGTTTATTTCAAAATTAGAAATTTCTATTTTGTTTTTATTAAAATTAGTGATCTCTCCCATTAATTTAAAACAAAAAAATAAATATATACTTAAATAAAGAGTAAATTGCACTTTCATTTTTGGATGGTAATGTTATTAATAGATTAATATGTTTATTTTTAAAATTAAATATTTAAATTTCTATATGTTATTTCCGTTTAAATTCAACTTCGTTTCATTTTAAAATCTATTAAGTTAAAAATAAAAATAAAAAATATTTTAAATTTTAAAAATACTATAGATAAAAAGATTTATCATTTTCATTTCTTCTGCCTACTTTGTTCAGAAATCTAAAAACGTCATTAATCACCTTATCAAGAACTCGATTCTTGAAGCATTCCTTCCCTCTTACATATTTGGAAAACCTTCTGAGTCAGCTTTCCTTTACACATAAGAAAAAATAAAGAAATTGAAGGTGCGGCTAAAGGGCTCATAGAAAAAACCATCGATGGTTGAAAATAAATATTATAAATTCTTGATCTGTTGCATAAAGTAACTTGACTTTTGCTATTTTAATTTACTTCTTCGTTTAGCAATCATAGTTAATAATTTTAGTTTTGAAATGTTTGAAAAATTAATATTTTAATAATAATTTATTTTATAGATGACTTACACCAAATTTATATCATGTAATTTATGGCTTTTTTTTTTTTTACCAAAAATCCGGCAGAGTTTCCTCTGAAATATGGACTTAATTTCACCTGTGAATAGTAACGTTACACTTCTATAAACTTCAACCTTAACCCCCAAACTTCTTTTAACTTCAAAACAATTTCAATCCATATCAAACACTTCAAAAACCATCTTACTAATCTCAACACAAAAACTTATGCTAGTAACCCATATTTATACCAAAATTAAAATATTCAAATATATCTAATTCAAACTATATACAACTTTATCTCTAAAACTTTATGTACATGCCATATTTCCAAAAGTAACTTTATATAAAGAAATTTACAAAATATACCCCAAGATAGTAATGATGTAACTCTGACTGGGTTGATGCAGATCTTGATCTACTGTTCCTTGGATCTACAACCTGCGCGAGGAAAAATACATTCCTACGCGCTAAGCAAATTGCTTAGTGGTGTTCAACTTCTTTTATATTTAAAAAAATAAATCATTTAAATCAAATTTCATTTATCAACAATAAATCAAACAAATAACAATAAACTATATAGCAAACAATTTGAAACAATTCTAAATCATACTATTATTTCACATATATACAAATTTTAATTTCATAGTCTTTTTCTTTTTTTTCATGTAAAAAAAATTATTTTCTCTTAATACTTTTATTTATTTATTATTTTTCTTTTGTCCCCTATAAATTTAAATGGGACTGTTAAGTCAGATAAGGAAACTGTATCTGTAGGGCACAAAGTGCCAAATAACTGTATGGCTCAAAAGCCGAGTCTATAACTGTAGGGTACCTCATTGTATCTCAAAAATCAGTATAACTGTAGTGCAGTACTGCAAGATCTGTATATGGCATGGCACACCCTTAAACTAACTCACAATTCCCACCAAACTTACTAGGGCCAACTTTAAATAATTTATACTTTTAAATATGGGGACAAAAACTTTCCATACAGTTTAATTTTCAATTATTCAAACTATAATACTTTATCATATCATGTAAATCTATTAATTTAATTCAACTACATAAATTACAAATTCATAATTTAATCCTTAATTAATTAACTATCGTTATTTTTATTATTTTTTTTCTAATCTAATATTTTTTTTCCTATTTATCACGATATACCATATCTCATTTTTCTTTTTCTTTTAATTTTTACCTACTCCATCTGCCTTTTGGCTGAATTATCAAAGTAATGGCCATCACTAATATTTAATGACAAAGAACAGCCATTGTCGTTAAATAAAGATTCTAATGGCCGCCGTCACCAGTGCAACTCAAGATTTGCCTTTAAAAAATGAAAGTAACAATAATGCCCTCTAAAAGCCTGTAAATAACAGCCATTATATAACATAATGACTGTTTAGTTAAAAGCATATTTTCAGTATAGTTCAAAAGTACTATTCACAAATAAGTACATAGCACAAAGCAGAGGGGTCTATTGAAAGATATGAAGGTCGGTTGGTACAAAGTGGTCCACTCAAACCTATAGTTTCGACTACCAAGAGACATTTGCAGCACTACAAAGATGAGCTCCATTTTTGAAAATCAGTTGGTTGATATTTTCACTAAGGGAATTTGTAGCAAACATTTCCAAGGTTTGGTTTGCAAGATGGATGTACAAGATATCTGTGCACCATCTTGAGAGGGAGAGTTGATAATATTCTTCCCTTTAGTTTATTGAACAGTCCTAATTAGAGTTCCTAATTAAGGTTGCAATTAACGTTGTAAAATGAGCAGTTATATTTTTGTATACTCAAATTTATGCACCATCTTGAGAGGGAGAGTTGATAATATTCTTCCTTTTAATTTATTGAATACTCCTAATTAGGCTAGGGTTCCTAATTAAGGTTGCAATTAATATTGTAAAATAAGCAGTTAAATTTTTGTATACTCAAATTTCCTAGTTTAGAATTATTGTTTAAATAGGTTTCATTGTAAAGTTCAGAACTACTATGATAAGACCTATTCAATTTGATCTCGTCTTCTCTGTCAAAAACGTGTAATATGAAGATGACAACTGAATATAGAACTAACCACTCAAAGCAGAGTCTTGGGCTTTCGAGTGGTTATATTGTCAGTGACCAGCCTAAAACCTTGATGAGCATCAACAATCTCCACGATGGTCATGGCACCAAGCAGGAAAAACACGACCTCACTTACTTCTGCAGAAGCATGTGTCAACTCCGAAACAGCTATATCAGTCGAAGGTGCCTGCTCAAGAAAGTGATAGCTAAATATTACAGTGTAATAGACAATACCTGGAACTTATGGTTGTTTTCATGAAACATAAAAAGGGACCCATTTTTGCATGATAGTTATGGTGGGAGACTTTGGACTTATACTGGCAGGGTCAAATTTATTTGTTTGCATACTTACAAGCATTGATAATTGATATTTGAAACACAGCAATGTGGAATTCTATAGTTCACGGTTCAGTTATCAGGAAGCCATTATAAACCATGCTGCCAAAAAATTTTGCTTCCATGCACCAGTCTATCAGTTTATGGCATCCCAATTCAGAATCCACTACAGCCTAATTGTGGAAATTATTTCACCAAGGGAGTTCCAGCTACATGATGATCCAAAATTTCTTCAAAGAAAAGAAGGTAAATATACCCAAACATCCACCCACACAAATGAAGGATATCATTTATGAAGTTGTTCTATTTTATAGATCAATCAGTAACGAAGTTTAGTTACCAATCCAGTATGCAGCTGTAAAAGGACAACCCCACATGGGCAACATAAGTTACACATAACAGAAGCCTTTTATTGAAATTTAGCCAGCAGCAGGATGAGATAGGGCTATAACAAATTTAAGGAAATCACAGAGAGACATCTCAGTTCAATTATGTCTATTTTATAGCTTCTATGAACAAGTAAAAATGATACATCAAGCACTCATGCAAGTGGCCAGAAGATGAATGGGAAACATACACTTTAATCTAAACTAAATGTCACCGGTAATTCTTTGAGAAAAAAAATGTCACTGGTAATAATTAAGCAGTAATTATGACTTTTACCCCAATGCTTCGAACTACCCATAAGCTCACAGCCATCAATATCCTGCTCCACTTTTATTGAAAGCTAGAGACTCTTCAAAAATGATGGCAGCATATCCAATTCCAAAGAGTAATGCCATAGCAAGATCCTATCTCAGAAAATTTCATCAAATTAACCATTAAATATCATTTCATGTTTACTGCATATTTAAGCATTTGTTAATAATTAATACATCAAATTATAAGATTTTTCCACAGGAGAGAGTTAACCTGATTGGCTGCAACCCAAGAATGGTTAATCGCTGGAGCCCCAGTTGCAGCTGCTGTGAATCCTGCAAGAGCTTTTAGCAAATCAGTCTTTGGCTGGTACGTGGCTGCAAAATCTTGTGAACTTGTTTCGTCAAGTGAACATAAAGGATCACATGACCCAGCTTCTGTTGTCAGCTCCTGATTTTATATATATGCTAACCGTTAACATGAACTGCTA
Organism: Manihot esculenta; assembly: GCF_001659605.2. Lineage (NCBI taxonomy): Eukaryota > Viridiplantae > Streptophyta > Magnoliopsida > Malpighiales > Euphorbiaceae > Manihot > Manihot esculenta. The sequence goes on along the minus strand of NC_035169.2, from coordinate 13,230,924 downwards.
CCAGAAAAAGGCAGATAAAGGAGGAATAAATGTGCAATGAATGATTGAATGGGTCTCACATATCAATAAATTAGTCCTATACAAGCAGCTAGAACTTCAGATAATAACCAATATGCATTCTGCAATGCAAACACGGTAACTCTGTAGACTTCAGCAAGATCCTGTCTCAGAAAATTTCATCAAATTAACCATTAAATATCATTTCATGTTTATTGCATATTTAAGCATTTGTTAATAATTAATACATCAAATTATAAGATTTTTCCACACGAGAGAGTTAACCTGATTGGCTGCAACCCAAGAATGGTTAATCGCTGGAGCCCCAGTTGCAGCTGCTGCGAATACTGCAAGAGCTTTTAGCAAATCAGTCTTTGGCTGGTACGTGGCTGCAAAATCTTGTGAACTTGTTTCGTCAAGTGAACATAAAGGATCACATGACCCAGCTTCTGTTGTCAGCTCCTGATTTTATATATATGCTAACCGTTAACATGAACTGCTACCAGAAAAAGGCAGATAAAGGAGGAATAAATGTGTAATGAATGATTGAATGGGTCTCACATATCAATAAATTAGTCCTATACAAGCAGCTAGAACTTCAGATAATAACCAATATGCATTCTGCAATGCAAACACGGTAACTCTGCAGACATAAGAGAAACCACCTCGTATCCATTTCAACATTTAAGAGAAGTAATAAAAAAGGCGTGACAAGAACATTTCCACATACACATCACACACAAACAACAAAGAGTATTTCAGAAAATGAAATGTCAAATCTCAATAGAGGAATCCAAAAATATGGTTTCCGTTCAATTTGAAAAATACATGTGAAAATCAAGTAATCCCTTTCACCAACCACTGAACAAGGAAATGGGTACCCCTAAAAATGATGCTTTAGCGACAATAAATTATTGAAACAAACCTGAAGCTGTTTTGCACTACTGGGCTGTTGAGCTTGTCCCTGAGTTGAAGAAGAAGAATACCCTCTAGCCTTATCTTCAGCTCTTGCAAGAAGACCACTGCCAAGCAATCTTGAACCTAATCTAAGTGGAGATAAAGCCAAACAAAACTGAGAATGAAGTGAAGACAGATTAAGGGAAGAAGGAAAGCGGACGGATTGTTTCTTAAATTGGTTGGTTGGAGATGGTATAGCCCAAATGAGAAGAAAGCCATTGCAGGTGAGGTTTTAGAGGAGAAAGAAAGAGATTTCTTTTTTCTTTTTTATTCCCTGAAAGAGATTTCAAAAGAGAAAACGGTGGTTTTGGTCAGTGTAGTGGTTTTGTTGGTTTGCTCGCCAGTTGCATGGAGGAGAGAGATTGGGCAATTCTCCGAGGATAATGGGGCAATGGCTATCACCAGAGGACATACGAGCTTGGAAGGAGCGGTCTTTGCCTGTCAATATTTCTGTCATTTTTTTTACCAGATTCCAATGATCCGTAGCCATCTGCATTTGTGCCTTAATAATATATTTTTGTTTAAAACAAAATTTCCCAATTAACACTTTGTTTGGGAAATAGGAAGAGATTGAAAATAATAATAAAAAAAATCTCTTTATATTTGAACGAGTAAAAAATTAAAAAGAATAAAAAAAAATAAAATTTATTTGCTTTCCTTTGTGACAGAGTGATGAATGTAAAGAAAATAGGTAAAAGTATCAATTTATTCTTATCATCACGGTGATTATAAAAATTATTCTCCTATATCTTAGCTAATTCAGTGATTTTTTTGTGACTTTATTTTTATCTATAATCTTATAAATATAATTTTTTGTATGTTAATTATTTTAGTCATATTAAACTTATTACATTTCCAATAAGTAATATTTTAAATATATATAAATATTTTAATTATATAAAAAATAAAGATTACCATTAATACAATTATTATAATATTTTATATTTATATTTATAAATAATTTATTTAAATATATAAATTTTATAATTAATATATACTAAAAGAATAATATTATTTAAATAAAAAATAAGGTCTAATTAATTATCAGTCTGATAAAAAAAAATTCTAAAATGAATCAGCCGCCTTTTCAAAGAGTTTACCAAATAGATAAAATAGCTCTTTCAAAATGTATTATCTAGGTGAAAAAGTTAAACTAAATATCCTCATTAACATTATATGCATATAGTTAGGGATGATTATTCATTCGGTTCGATTTAAAATCAAATCGAATTGAATAAATTAAAAATTATTTTTTTGTATGTTAGCTAATTCAGTGATTTTTTTGTGACTTTATTTTTATCTATAATCTTATAAATATAATTTTTTGTATGTTAATTATTTTAGTAATATTAAACTTATTAAATTTTCAATAAATAATTTATTCAAAGTGGAAATCTATTAATATGGCTTGAATTTACATATGCTAATTAAAGTCTTAACATTTATTATTTTTGGACCGCATCCGAAGGCTGCCTACGTACCTCCAATAGAGGATCAGGTCCACGTAGCTCTTAACAATAGATAATAACATAAAGTTTATACTAACATAAGTAATTCCTGCAAATAATCAACTACATTATCACATTATGCTATTCAGAAATAATTTTATTCATTTATTTAATAATTTATTGGAGGAATAAGAGTTATATCTAGAATCCAATAAATAACTAAGGAAACATAAATAATTATATTTTCATAGCTATACTTTACACAATATTATTAAGAAACTAAATACTAATATTCAAAACATATATATATATGTATTTACATACAAATTTATATATAAACAGATATCAATATAACCCATCAATAATAATTACTTGTACCGATTAAAGTGTTTAAAATCTAACTATATCACCAATATAGATAACAACTAAACTTTCAATAAACAACAATATTATCTCAAATAATATTAATTCCGCCAAAATAATTTATCTAATCTTATCAAAGATAATAATGCTTCTAAAAAGTTAAAAAGAATAAACTATAGCAGTGATTAATTTAGTTTTCCAACATAGACCTTCAATATAATCTTAAAGGCAACTTTATCCACTTCCAAGTGATGAATCGAAATATTTATCAAGAAATACATTAGGAATCCATACACTCTATATATGTAATGTTCTTAAAAGTTGGGTAGACTCTACAATCTTCCTTATTTTTCTCCTAACTAGAGTAACTAATATCTCATTAATGAGATAAACTAACCTCTTAATCATACCTATCATCTCATAACTATCTAAACTAACCCCTTAATCATACCTACCATCTCATAACTATCACTTATTTTATGTGTGTATTCTTCTTGTATCTTCAATCCACTTTTACATAATGTTTAGATAATTAATCTTTCTCTAAAACCCTTCAATCTGGTATTATGATAATTCAAATTTATTTCCCTCAAAGGTTATGACTATGTTTCGATATCAAGCAATCGTTACAGTAAAAAGTGAACAAAAAGATTGATCACTCACATGTTCTAGCCTATTTCACCTACTCATGGCTCTCCTTTTTTTCATTTCTCTTATATCATAATATTTATAAAATTCCTCTTTTTAATGATAAACAACACGAAAACAATTATGTTTTTTGAGTTCATTGTGGCTATCGTAGAATTTTCCTATACATTATTGCTAATGTCTCTAGTATTTTATTTTAAAAGGATATTGAAGAGATAATTATATACTGCTAGAGCCAAACGACGTCACAGGAAGCAAAAGACAGGTGCAAATCCAGAAACAAAACGGCGTCGTAAACACAGATCCAAAACGGCACCGTTTCATACATAAATGTAATTTATTCCAGGAGAATCCAGAAAATTCTAGAAAAGTCCAGAGAACTCAGTTAGTTAGAATTCAGTTTCTCGAAATGTGTATATATACATGAGACTTTCCAAATCAATACATTGCATTCTCTATTTTCATTCCCAATTTTAGCTATTCTTTTGAAATATAAACCTTTATTAGAAGTCACTTCATAGCAATTAGAAACTTGTCATGATACAACTGCATCAGATATAAGGCATCTACCATATCCTAGCAGATTCTTAAAAGTGATGCACACAATTTCCACTCAATGCTCCAATGTCCATAATGTAATCTGCAGCTTACAATACACAGATTTGTAGCATTGAATAGATTATTGCGATCACGACTTTAAACTATCACCTCTATCTTCTAACACATGTTGAATATCAAATTTGAAAACATTTAGCGATTCAATTCAAATTTGAAATGTAAGTGGGGGAGCATTTGCCGGTGGCTAACGTGACGTTCCTTCTGTATTTTTTTATTACTTAACGGTGGATCATACGCAACACATTGAATAACCAGTGTGAGAAATTAACCACCGGTTAATGCTAAAAATCCAGGTCTGGTGTTTAACTAACCTGACTTAAAGTCAAATTTGGAAATTGTTGCTGAAATAGTCTAACTACGCTTTTCCTAAGCGAAGCAACTCTGCAGGCTACAACATCTAGAGAGCTCAAATCATAGTCGTCTAACAACCTAGGATCCTTAGTCATCAGCACCACCGCCGGTGCAGTCTGTGCTACGTGAGTGACCTTACTCTCCTAAATTACTATCAACATTGTCTTCATATCAAATTTAACCATGGACACCACCACCGCTCCTATAGTTAAAGCTCTCAAGAAATAACACAAACCATAAACATGAAAATGAGACAACGGAAAAAAGGAAGTTCTAGCTGCCATCCGGGTCGTGTAAACCTCATGACTTACAGCCACCATGCATGTGAAATTTCGATGAGTCAAAACCACTCCATTAACTCGATCAGTAGTCCGTGAGGATAGAGAATCATCGCAGGGTCCAATTGGTAAACCTTCCCTCCTTCCATTTCTCCACAGTGAGCTAGACTTATCATCAGCGATTCAAACTCGGGAGAGTCGAGTACGATTGTTTTGAGATTAGGAATTATATGAGCAGCATTCGACGTTACGAACACAATTACAGGTTTTGACAGCTGAATTTGGTGGAGAATCTCAGGTTTAAAGATAATTGATTTTTAAGGAGAGGTAACGACACCGAGAGAGAAGATACAGAAATAAAAGATCGAAAGGTGAATAAAGTTAGGAGAAAGAACGAAGGCAATATCTCCTTCTATGAGGCCAAAATGGTGCTGAAGCAAGAAGGCTAATTTTTTGTGCGAAGGACGAAGTCGGAAAATTAAATTCGACAGCGAGTGACGGCATCGATGAGAGTGTTTTAGGTTTTTCTACACCATTTAAGAATTTTAACTTAACTAACCAAGGATTAATATCTCACCTTGGTTATCCAAGGTGTAGCATAGAGTTCACCGTCAAGTAATAAAAAATTACAATATGACCTGCTACCGATAGATGCTCCCTCACTTTCATTTCAAATTTTAAAAGAATCGCCAAATATTTTTAAATTCTAATTTATTGTGCCAGTAAATAAAATTATGGATTTTTTATACCATTATCCTTTTTTTTTAAGCAACAATTTCATTTAGTCTGCTAGTGAATGACAATTTGGGTAGCTGCGACACTTCGTCTATGCCTTATAACTTTAAATGCCAACTTACGTTTTATATATAGACTGTGACACTGTCTTTTAAGTGTTGTTTTATATCATAAATTGCACCTATTGGCATGCCAATTGCCGTTTCTTTGACAAGCTTTCCAAGTTATTTATTTTAGGTACTTCTGTATGCTTCTATCTTAAGTTATAGTCAAGTTTTGGCAATATTAAGGGTCTAATTCACTCACGGTCTCTTTACGAAAGTTGTTCTCCTATATCTTAGCTATTTCAGTTATTTCTTTTGTGGCTTTATTTTTATCTATAATCTTATAAATATAACTATTTGTATATTAATTATTTTAGTCATATTAAACTTATTAAATTTCCAATAAGTAATTTATTCAACGTGAAAATCTATTAATATGCCTTGAATTTACATCACTACTATTTGCTAATTAAAGTCTTAACAATTATTATTTTTGGACCGCACCCGAAAGCTGTCTACGTACCTCCAATAGAGGATCAGGTCCACGTAGCTCTTAACAATAGATAATAACATAAAGTTTATACTAACATAATTAATTCTTGCTAATAATCAACCACATTATCACATTATGCTATTCAGAAATAATTTTATTCAATAATCTATTGGAGAATAAGGGTTATATCTAGAATCTAGTAAATAACTAAGGAAACATAAATAATTATATTTTCATAGCTATATTTTGCACAATATTATTAAGAAACTAAATACCAATATTCAAAACATATATATATATATATATATACACACACACAAATTTATATATAAACAGATATCAATATAACCCATCAATAATAATTACTTGTACCGATTAAAGTGTTTAAATTCTAACTATATCACCAATATAGATAACAACTAAACTTTTAATAAACAATAATATTATCTGAAATAATATTAATTCCGCCAAAATAATTTATCTAATCTTATCAAAGATAATAATGCTTCTAACATAGACCTTCAATATTAATTCGGTTATCCAACATAGACCTTCAATATAATCTTAAAGGCAACTCTATCCACTTTCAAGTGATGAATCGAAATATTTATCAAGAAATACATTAGGAATCCATACACTCTATCTATGTCATGTTCTTAAAAGTTGGGTAGACTCTACAATCTTCCTTATTTTTCTCATAGCTAGAGTAACTAATATCTCATTAATGAGATAAACTAACCTCTTAATCATGCCTACCATCTCATAACTATCTAAAGTAACCCCTTAATCATACCTACATAACTATCACTTATTTTATGTGTGTATTCTTCTTGTATCTTCAATCCACTTTTACATAATGTTTAGATAATTAATCTTTTTTTAAAACCCTTCAATCTTGTATAATGATAATTAAAATTTATTTCCCTCGAAGGTTACGACTGTATTTCGATATCAAACAATCATTACAGTAAAAAGTGAAAAAGAAGATTGGTCACTAACATGTTCTAGCCTATTTCACCTACTCATGGCTCTCCTTTTTTTCATTTATCTTATATCATAATATTTATAAAATTTCTCTTTTTAATTATAAACAACACAAAAAACAATTATGTTTTTCGAGTACATTATCGCTGTCATAGAATTTTTCTATACCTTATTACTGATGTCTCTAGTATTTTATTTTAAAAGGATATAAACTTTTATTAGAAGTCACTTCATAGCAATTCGAAACTTGTCATGATACAACTGCATCAAATATACGGCATCTACCATATCCTAGCAGATTCTTAAAAGTGATGCACACAATTTCCACTCAATGCTCCAATGTCCATAATGTAATCTGCAGCTTACAATACACACATTTGCAGCATTGAATAGATTATCGCGATCACGACTTTTGACTATCACCTCTATCTTCTAACACATGTTGAATGTCAAATAACATTCTTAGCCAACTTACAAAAACCTATAGTAGAGTTATATCCTGACCTTAACTTATAAGGTATAAACATTTGCTTATACTTGTTCCTTCTCCTTAATACCTAGAACGGCCTAAACGTTAGCTCTAATACCACTAATTGCAACACTCCTATAAGGTTATTTAACTAACCGAAATGGAGATATCACATTCCGTGGTGCTTCTCTTATTTTTTCAATTAACTATTATCATGTATTAACGACACCGAGAGAGAAGATACAAAAATAAAGAATCGAAAGGTGAATAGAGTTAGGAGAAAGAACAAAGTCAATATCTACTTTTCTGAAGCCAAAATGGTGGTAAAGCGAGAAGTCTAATTTTTTGTGCGAAGGACAAAGTCGGGAAAATAAATTTGACAGCGAGTGACGGCATCGAAGAGAGCGTTTTATATTTTTCTACACCAATTAAGAATTTTAACTTAACTAACCAAGGATTAATATCTCACCATGGTTATTTAAGGTGTAGCGTAGAGTCCACCGTCAAGTAATAAAAGAATACAATATGGCCTGCTACCGACAGATGCTCCCCCACTTTCAATTCAAATTTGGAAAGAATCACCAGATATTTTTAAATCTTAATTTATTGTGCCAAGAAATAAAATTTTGGATTTTTATGCCATTATCCTTTTTTTTTTCAAGCAACAATTTAATTTAGTCTACTAGTGAATGAGGATTTGGGGTAGCTGCGACACTTTGTCTATGCCTTATAACTTCAAATGCCAACTTACGTTTTATATCTAGACTGTGACACTGCCTTTTAAGAGTTGTTTTATATCATAAATTGCACCTATTGGCATGCCAATTGCCGTTTCTTTGACAAGCTTTTCAAGTTATTTATTTTAGGTACTTCAGTATGCTCCTACTCTAAGTTATAGTCAAGTTTTGCCAATATTAAGGGTCTAATTCACTCATGGTCTCTTTATGAAAATTGTTCTCCTATATCTTAGATAATTCAGTGATTTCTTTTGTGGCTTTACTTTTATCTATAATCTTATAAACATTATTATTTGCATGTTAATTATTTTAGTCATACTAAACTTATTAAATTTTCATTAAGTAATTCATTCGACTTGAAAATCTATTAATATGGCTTGATTTTACATCGCTGCTATTTGCTAATTAAAGTCTTAACATTTATTATCTTTGGAACGCACCCGAAGGCTGCCTACGTACCTCCAATAATAACATAATGTTTATACTAACATAATTTATTCTAGCTAATAATCAACCGCATTATCACATTATGCTATTCAGAAATAATTTTATTCATTTATTCAATAATATATTGGAGGAATAAGGGTTATATCTAGAATCCAGTAAATAACTAAGGAAACATAAATAATTATATTTTCATAGCTATACTTTGCACAATATATTATTAAGAAACTAAATACCAATATTCAAAACATCTATGCATATATATATATATATATACGCACATATTTATATATAAACAGATATCAATATAACCCATCAATAATAATTACTTGTACCGATTAAAGTGTTTAAAATCTAACTATATCACCAATATAGATAAGAACTAAACTTTCAATACAGAACAATATTATCTCAAATAATACTAATTCCGCCAAAATAATTTATCTAATCTTATCAAATATAATAATGCTTCTAGAAAGTTAAAAAGAATAAACTATGGCGATGATTAATTCGGTTTTCCAACATAGACCTTCAATATATTCTTAAAGGGAACTCTATCCACTTCCAAATGATGAATCGAAGTATTTATCAAGAAATACGTAAGGAATTTATACACTCTACTATGTCATATTCTTAAAAGTTGGGTAGACTCTACAATCTTTCTTATTTTTCTCCTAGCTAGAGTAACTAATATGTCATTAATGAGATAAACTAACTCATTAATCATACCTGCCATCTCATAACTATCTAAACTAACCCCTTAATCATACCTACCATATCATAACTATCATTTATTTTATGTGTATTCTTCTTGTATCTTCAATCCACTTTTACATAATGTTTAGATAATTAATCTTACTTTAAAACCCTTCAATCTTGAATTATGATAATTCAAATTTATTTCCCTGGAAGGTTATGCCTATGTTTCAATCTTGAATTATGATAACCTTCCAGGGAAATAAATTTGAATTATTATAATATTTATAAAATTCCTCTTTTTAATGATAAACAACACAAAAACTGTAATACCCGGCTAGACTCCGGTATCGGAATCCCTACCGTCTGGTATCGGAATCCCTACCGTCCGGTGGGATCTCGGATGTCGGAAACCTCTAGAAGGGTAAAACCATGTTTTTATAAAATGTTTTAATGTATTTTATGTTTTTAAGTAAAAAAAAAAGGAAATTGAGTTTTGAATGAAAAAGACCAAGGAGACATTTCCAGGTTCGGCCGCCGAACTTGCATGAGATGTGGGGGCACGTTCGGCTGCCGAAAGGGGGTCTGCCAGCCCTATATAAGAGCTCCATGGCTGAACGGGCGAGTTTTCTCCCATTTTCGGCCACGGTGAGTTCATGCTCTCCTATGGTTCGTTTTTGATTTTTTCCTCCGATCTTTCATGTTTTAACAAGCTTTAAGTTGATTTGAAGAGATTTAAGCAAAAAGGAGCAAGTTTTGAAAACTTGGAGACCAAAGAGCGGATCTCTCCCATCTCCGAGTTGGATCATCTCTCCTCTCGTTCTACAAGAGGTAAGAGTAGATCCATAGTTCCTTACATATTTTAAGTAAGTTTTATGAGGTTTTATGGGGTAGAAATCCATGTGTAGGTTTATGTGAAGTTTATGGGTTTATGTTATGTTTATGAGCAATGTTGGTTGTTTGATGTGTTGTAGATGGGGTTTAGGATAGTTTGGAGCCCCTAGGAGCTTGTATACTGGAGTATGCATGTTGTAGAATAGGAAAATGCATGATTGTATGAGTTGGGAGGCATTTGTGCATGTTGGAGCCGAGTTTTTGCCCTTTGGGAGAAACCAGGTTCGGCAGCCGAAGGCTCTTTCGGCCGCCGAACCTGCCTGTGGTAGCATGAATCGGCTGCCGAACCCTGCCCCCGAAAGTGGACTTTCGGCTCTGGAAGGGAGTTTCGGCCGCCGAAGGTGCCGCCGAACATGCATGAGTTTCGTCTCTGGAAGGAACCTTCGGCCGCCGAAAGTGCCGCCGAAGGTGCATGACTTTCGGCTCTGGAGGGACTTTTGGCCGCCGAACCTGCCGCCGAAAGTGCCCTATTCAGCCATTTCTTGCATGTTTTCTATGATTGTTTTTAGGTGTTTTTAGGGGGTTTTTGGGAGAATGTTTAGACTATGTCAATATATGTTTGGTCCCTCATCTGAGTCCACCTGTGTAGGTTCGGACCCGAGGAACCGAGGAGGTTAGCAGTGCTAGCTGCTTCAGAGTCCTTAGAGCATCAGCCAGAGGTGAGTAGAACAGAACTATGCTTTAAATTTAATAAAATATTTAGCATGATCCATGCATCATAAATGTCATGTTTATGTAAGTTGTATTGCATTAGTGATCACGAATATGATGCATTGCATTTTTACTGTTGATGTGGATGGATGTTGGATGACCCACTAGCTCTCAGTATGTAACCTAGGAAGTCCAGGGCTGCCCATGCCACGCGTCCTGGCACCATGTCAGAAAGTCCCGGGCTGCCCATGCCACGCGTCCGGGCAAATGCATGATTGTTTATGAGAAATGAGAGTTATTGGTGACAAGTCCGTCCTTGATGTGAAATGTCTGTGCTATGATGCATTCCATGAAAGCATGAATAATTAAAATGTTTTATGGTTCTGCTCACTGGGCTTTTTTAGCTCACCCCATTCCCTTAACCCCCAGGTTTGCAGGTACAGGATAGACCAGGAGGTCAGCAAGAGTCAAGTTATGATTATGTAATAGCTAGATGTGGACATGATAAATGATGTAATATGATAGACATGTAATGTAATGAAGTTATTGAGGTTTAGAATTTGTGCTTGACCCCGGTTTATATAGTGTATCCCTTTTGAATACATGATCTGTGTTTTGAGATGTTTATGATGTACCAAGCTTAATGTATGTTATGATACCCCATTGGAGTATTTGATGAGGACTCCAGTGTGTGGTTTATGTTTATGTTATGTGCATGCACAGGTTAAGCTTGGTTAAGGAAAAGAAAAAGTTTATAGTGTTATGGTTATGTTTGATCATGTATGGGATTAAACAGGTTTACAGGTTTATGTTTGGCTTGTTACGGGTCCCGGCGGCCTTAAGCCGATCTGGATCCTAGCGCCGGTAGTAGTCCGGATTTCCGGGCTGTTACAGAGTGGTATCAGAGCCCTAGGTTCACATGGTCGGACCTATAGTGTGTCGGGCTCATAGATGTTATAGAAGGTCAAGCACAATAGGAAAGATCATGTCCACTAGGATAGGATGAGTAGTCCTGTCTTTTGATGATGATGTGAAATGCCATGATTATATGCATGTGCATTAATGATATGCTATGTATGTGATGTATGTGATGCGGGTTCATGTGTCTCCACATGAACCATATGATGCTGATGTGTGCTATGTGTTGTTTTCAGTAAATAGGATGAGGGGAACTCGTCGATCTGCACGATTGACTGGAGTACCACCGGAGGATGAGGGCATGAGTGCCCGTCCCCTTGCATTGCCAAGGGCAATGTCTAGCAGATCTAGCAGAGAAAGAGCAGTAAGAGACCCTAGAAGGTCTTTGGATATGAGCAGAAGTAGATCAGTGAGGGGAACAGTTCAAGGCGGAATGTCAGTAGATGTGGGAGATGACATGGATGTGGATGTCTCTAGTATTTTATTTTAAAAGGATATAAACTTTTATTAGAAGTCACTTTATAGCAATTAGAAACGTGTCATAATACAACTGCATCAGATATAAGGCATCTACCATATCCTAGCAGATTCTTAAAAGCGATGCACACAATTTCCACTCAATGCTCCAATGTCCATAATGTAATCTGCAGCTTACAACACACACATTTGTAACATTGAATAGATTATTGCGATCACGACTTTAGACTATCACCTCTATCTTCTAACACATATTGAATGTCAAATAACATTCTTAGACAACTTACGAAAACCTATAGTAGAGTTATATCCTGACCTTAACTTATAAGATACATACATTTGCTTATACTTGTTCCTTCTCCTAAATACCTAGAACGGCCTAAACGTTAGCTCTAATACCACTAACTGCAACACCCCTATAAGGTTATTTAACTAACCGAAATGGAGATGTCACGTTCCGTGGTGCTTCTCTTATTTTTTGCAATTAATAGTTGTCATGTATTTCATGACATTTTTTCCTACCAAAAATACTCTAGAGCCTCCATCCTAAACTGGTTCTAATTCCATCTATGAATAATAAAATTTCACTTCAATGAACTCTCAACCTTTAACCCCCAAACTTCATTCAATCACAAACACAATTTTCAACTCAGATCAACGCTTCTAATAATTATACCAATATAAAATTCTTCTCATGCAATATTAATTACAACCCACATATCTATTATGTACATGCCATATTTGTACAACTTTCATTATATCAAGTGTTAATAGTGAGAAAGGAATCACAAATGAGTGTGTCTAGTTTAGTAATTTTTTTAGGGGCAATGGCATAAATATTTCAAATCTTTGAGGCTTTTAAATTTTAATCCAAAAGTTTTTTCCTCTCGAAAATTCAGCAGAGTCTCCTCTATATATTGGTCCTCATTCCATCTATCAATGATAAAATTTCAATTCAGTGAACTCTCAATCTTAACTTTCCTAAACTTCCTTCAACCACAAACACAATTTTCAACTCAAATCAACACTTCATAGGTACCAAGTGTCAACAATGAGAAAGGAATAATGGATTGAGTGACCACATTATTTATTAATATACTTTTAGATAATGGCATAAAAAATTTAAAACTTTAAGGATTTTTGCATTTTAATTAAAAAGATTTAATTGCTATAATAACTTAGAATTTAAAAACATTTAGCGATTCAATTCAAATTTGAAATGTAAATGGGGGAGCATTTGTCGGCTGCTAACGTGGCATTCCTTATGTATTTTTTTATTACTCAATGGTGGATCATGCGCTACACATTGAATAACCAATGTGAGAAATTAACTACCGGTTAATGGTAAAAATTCAAGTTTGGTGTTTAACTAACCTTACTTAAAGTCAAATTTGGAAATTGTTGCCGGAGCAGTTCAACTACGCCTGTCCTATGCGAAGCAACGCTGCAGTCTACAACATCTAGAGAGCTCAAATCATAGTCGTCTAATAACCTAGGATCCTTAGTCATCAGTACCACCGCCGGTGCAGTCTGTGCTACGTGAGTGATCTTACACTCCTTAATTACAGTCAACATTGTCTTCATATCAAATTTACCCATGGACACCACCGCCGCTCCCATAGGTAAAGCCCTCACGAAATAACATAAACCATAAACATGAAAATAAGGCAACGAAAAAAAGGAAGTTACATCTGCCATCCAGGTCGTGTAAACCTCATGACTTACAGCCACCATACATGTGAAATTTCAATGAGTCAAAACCACTCCATTAACTCGATCAGTAGTCCGTGAGGATAGAGAATCATCGCAGGGTTTTATTACTCAATGGTGGATCATGCGCTACACATTGAATAACCAATGTGAGAAATTAACTACCGGTTAATGGTAAAAATTCAAGTCTGGTGTTTAACTAACCTGACTTAAAGTCAAATTTGGAAATTGTTGCCGGAGCAGTTCAACTACGCCTGTCCTATGCGAAGCAACGCTGCAGTCTACAACATCTAGAGAGCTCAAATCATAGTCGTCTAATAACCTAGGATCCTTAGTCATCAGTACCACCGCCGGTGCAGTCTGTGCTACGTGAGTGATCTTACACTCTTTAATTACAGTCAACATTGTCTTCATATCAAATTTACCCATGGACACCACCGCCGCTCCCATAGGTAAAGCCCTCACGAAATAACATAAACCATAAACATGAAAATAAGGCAACGAAAAAAAGGAAGTTACATCTGCCATCCAGGTCGTGTAAACCTCATGACTTACAGCCACCATACATGTGAAATTTCAATGAGTCAAAACCACTCCATTAACTCGATCAGTAGTCCGTGAGGATAGAGAATCATCGCAGGGTCCAATTGGTAAACCTCTCCTCCTTCCATTTCTCCACAGTAAGCTAGACTCATCATCAGCGATTCAAACTCGGGAGAGTCGAGTACGATTGTTTTGAGATTAAGAATTATATGAGTAGGATTCGACGTTACGAACACAATTACAGGTTTTGACAGCTGAATTTGGTGGAGAATCTTAGGTTTAAAGATAATTGATTTTTAAGGAGAGGTAACGACACGGAGAGAGAAGATACAGAAATAAAATATCGAAAGGTGAATAAAGTTAGGAGAAAGAACGAAGGCAATATCTCCTTCTATGAGGCCAAAATGGTGGTAAAGCAAGAAGGCTAATTTTTTGTGCGAAGGACGAAGTCGAGAAATTAAATTTCACAGCGAGTGACGGCGTCGATGAGAGCGTTTTAGGTTTTTCTACACCGTTTAAGAATTTTAACTTAACTAACCAAGGATTAATATCTCACCTTGGTTATCCAAGGTGTAGCGTAGAGTTCACCGTCAAGTAATAAAAAAATACAATATGGCCTGCTACCGACAGATGCTCCCTCACTTTCATTTCAAATTTTGAAAGAATCGCCAAAGATTTTTAAATCTAATTTATTGTGCCAGTAAATAAAATTATGGATTTTTTATACCATTATCCTTTTTTTTTTCAAGCAACAATTTCATTTAGTCTGCTAGTGAATGACGATTTGGGATAGCTACGACACTTCGTCTATGCCTTATAACTTCAAATGCCAACTTACGTTATATGTCTAGACTGTGACACTGCCTTTCAAGTGTTGTTTTATATCATAAATTGCACCTATTGGCATGCCAATTGCCGTTTCTTTGACAAGCTTTCCAAGTTATTCATTTTAGGTACTTCTGTATGCTTCTATATATCCTAAGTTATAGTCAAGTTTTGACAATATTAAGGGTCTAATTCACTGACGGTTTCTTTACGAAAGTTGTTCTCCTATATCTTAGCTAATTTAGTTATTTTCTTTGTGGCTTTATTTTTATCTATAATCTTATAATTATAATTATTTGTATATTAATTATTTTAGTCATATTAAACTTATTAAATTTTCATTAACTTATTCAATGTGAAAATCTATTAATATGGCTTGAATTTACATCGCTGCTATTTGCTAATTAAAGTCTTAACATTTATTATCTTTGGACCGCACTCGAAGGCTGCCTACGTACCTCCAATAGAGGATCATGTCCACATAGCTCTTAACAATAGATAATAACATAAAGTTTATACTAACATAATTAATTCTTGCTAATAATCAACCACATTACCATATTATATCTAGAATCCAGTAAATAACTAAGGAAACATAAATAATTATATTTTCCTACCTATATTTTGCACAATATTATTAAGAAACTAAATATCAATATTCAAAACATGTATATATATATATATACACACAAATTTATATATAAACAAATATCAATATAACTCATCAATAATAATTACTTGTACCGATTAAAGCGTTTAAAATCTAACTATATCACCAATATAGATAACAACTAAACTTTTAATAAACAATAACTATCTAAACTAACCCCTTAATCATACCTACCATCTTATAACTATCACTTATTTTATGTGTGTATTCTTCTTGTATCTTTAATCCACTTTTACATAATGTTTAGATAATTAATCTTTCTTTAAAACCCTTCAATCTTGTATTATGATAATTCAAATTTATTTCCTTAGAAGGTTATGACTATGTTTCGATATCAAACAATCGTTACACTAAAAAGTGAACAAGAAGATTGGTCACTGACATGTTCTAGCCTTTTTCACCTACTCATGGCTCTCCTTTTTTTCATTTCTCTTGTATTATAATATATATATAAAATTCCTCCTTTTAATTACAAACAACACAAAAAACAAATACGTTTTTCGAGTACATTGTCGCTATCATAGAATTTTTCTATACCTTATTGCTGATGTCTCTAGTATTTTATTTTAAAAGGATATAAACTTTTATTAGAAGTCACTTCATAGTAAATAGAAACATTTCATGATACAACTGCATCAGATATAAGGCATCTACCATATCCTAGCAGATTCTTAAAAGTGATGCACACAATTTCCAATCAATGCTCCAATATCCATAATGTAATCTGCAGCTTACAATACACACATTTGCAGCATTGAATAGATTATCGCGATCACGACTTTAGACTATCACCTCTATCTTCTAATACATGTTGAATGTCAAATAAATTTCTTAGCCAATTTACAAAAATCTATAGTAGAGTTATATCCTGACCTTAACTTATAAGGTATATACATTTGCATATACTTGTTCCTTCTCCTTAATACCTAGAACGGCCTAAACGTTAGTTCTAATACCACTAACTGCAACACTCCTATAAGGATATTTAACTAACTGAAATGGAGATGTCACGTTTCGTGGTGCTTCTCTTATTTTTTCAATTAACTATTATCATGTATGTCATGATATTTTTTCCTACCGAAAATACTCTAGAGTCTCCTTTCTAAACTGGTTCTAATTCCATCTATGAATAATAAAATTTCACTTCAATGAACTCTCAACCTTTAACCCCCAAACGTTATTCAATCACAAACACAATTTTCAACTCAGATCAACTCTTCTAATAATTATACCAAAATAAAACTTTTCTCATGCAATATTAATTACAACCCACATATCTATTATGTACATGCCATATTTGTACAATTTTCTATATGTCAAGTCTCAATAGTGAGAAAGGAATCGTGAATGAGTGTGTCTTGATTAGTAATATTTTTTCGGGGCAATGGCATAAATATTCCAAATCTTTGACGACTTTAAATTGTAATCCAAAAGTTTTTTTCTAACGAAAATTTGGCAGTCTCCTCTATATATTGGTCCTCATTCCATCTGTCAATGATAAAACTTTAATTAAGTGAACTCTCAATTTTAACTTTCCTAAACTTCCTTCAACTACAAATACAATTTTCAACTCAAATCAACACTTCATAGATACCAAGTGTCAACAATGAGAAAGGAATAATGGATTGAGTGACCACATTATTTAATAATATATTTTTGGATAATGGCATAAAAAATTTAAACCTTTAAGGATTTTTTGCATTTTAATTAAAAAGATTTTACTTGCTACAATAACTTAGAATTTAAAAACATTTAGCGATTCAATTCAAATTTGAAATGTAAGTGGGAGAGCATTTGCCAGTGGCTAACGTGACGTTCCATCTGTATTTTTTTATTACTTAACAGTGGATCATACGCTACACATTGAATAACCAATGTGAGAAATTAACTGCCGATTAATGGTAAAAATCCAAGTTTGGTATTTAACTAACCTGACTTAAAGTCAAATTTGGAAATTGTTGCCGGAACAGTTCAACTACGCTTTTCCTAAGCGAAGCAACGCTGTAGTCTCCAACATCTAGAGAGCTCAAATCATAGCCGTCTAACAACCTAGGATCCTTAGTCAATAGCACCACCGCCGGTGCAGTCCGTGCTACGTGAGTGATCTTACACTCCTGAATTACTGTCAACATTATCTTCATATCAAATTTACCTATGGACACCACCGTCGCTCCCATAGTTAAAGCCCTCACGAAATAACATAAACCATAAACATAAAAATAAGGCAAAAGGAAGGTGCAGCTGCCATCCAGGTCGTGTAAACCTCATGACTTACAGCCACCATACATGTGAAATTTCGATGAGTCAAAACCACTCCATCAACTCAACCAGTAGTCCGTGAGGATAGAGAATCATCGCAGGGTCCAATCGGTAAACCTTCCCTCGAGTACGGTTTTTTTGAGATTAGGAATTATATGAGCAGCATTCGACGTTACGAACACAATTACAGGTATTGACAACTGAATTTGATGGAGAATCTCATGTTTAAAGATAATTGATTCTTAAGGAGAGGTAACGACACCGAGAGAGAAGATACAGAAATAAAGAATCGAAAGGTGAATAGAGTTAGGAGAAAGAACAAAGGCAATATCTACTTTTCTGAAGCCAAAATGGTGGTAAAGCGAGAAGTCTAATTTTTTGTGTGAAGGACGAAGTCGGGAAAATAAATTCGACAGCGAGTGACGGCATCGAAGAGAGCGTTTTATGTTTTTCTACACCAATTAAGAATTTTAACTTAACTAACCAAGGATTAATATCTCACCTTGGTTATCCAAGGTGTAGCGTAGAGTCCACCGTCAAGTAATAAAAAAATACAATATGGCCTACTACCGACAGATGCTCCTCCACTTTCAATTCAAATTTGGAAAGAATTGCCAAATATTTTTAAATCTTAATTCATTGTGCAAAGAAATAAAATTTTGGATTTTTTATGCCATTATCCTTTTTTTCTTTCAAGCAACAATTTAATTTAGTCTGGTAGTGAATGAGGATTTGGGGTACCTGCGACACTTCGTCTATGCCTTATAACTTCAAATGCCAACTTACGTTTTATATTTAGACTGTGACACTGCCTTTCAAGAGTTGTTTTATATCATAAATTACACCTTTTGGCATGCCAATTGCCGTTTCTTTGACAAGCTTTCCAAGTTATTTGTCCTCATTTGTAAGAGAGTGATGAATGTAAAGAAAATAGCTAAAAGTATCAATATGTCCTTATCATCGCGGTGATTATAAAAATTATTCTCCTGTATCTTAGCTAATTCAGTGATTTTTTTTTCTGACTTTATTTTTATCTATAATCTTATAAATATAATTTTTTGTATGTTAATTATTTTAGTCATATTAAACTTATTACATTTCCAATAAGTAATTTATTCAAAGTGAAAATCTATTAATATGGCTTGAATTTACATATGCTAATTAAAGTCTACGTACCTCCAATAGAAGATCAGGTCCACGTAGCTCTTAACAATAGATAATAACATAAAGTTTATACTAACATAATTAATTCTTGCTAATAATCAACTACATTATCACATTATGCTATTCAGAAATAATTTTATTCATTTATTTAATAATCTATTAGAGGAATAAGAGTTATATCTAGAATCCAATAAATAACTAAGGAAACATAAATAATTATATTTTCATAGCTATACTTTACTCAATATTATTAAGAAACTAAATATCAATATTCAACACAAATATATATATATATATATATGTATTTACACACAAATTTATATATAAACAGATATCAATATAACCCATTAATAATAATTACTTGTACCGATTAAAGTGTTTAAAATCTAACTATATCACCAATATAGATAACAACTAAACTTTCAATAAATAACAATATTATCTCAAATAATATTAATTCTGCCAAAATAATTTGTCTAACCTTATCAAAGATAATAATGCTTCTAAAAAGTTAAAAAGAATAAACTATTGCAGTTATTAATTCGGTTTTCCAACATAGACCTTCAATATAATCTTAAAGGCAACTTTATCCGCTTCCAAGTAATGAATCAAAATATTTATCAAGAAATACATTAGGAATCCATACACTCTATGTATGTAATGTTCTTAAAAGTTGGGTAGACTCTACAATCTTCCTTATTTTTCTCCTAACTAGAGTAACTAATATCTCATTAATGAGATAAACTAACCTCTTAATCATACCTACCATCTCATAACTATCTAAACTAACCCCTTAATCATACCTACCATCTCATAACTATCACTTATTTTATGTGTGTATTCTTCTTGTATCTTCAATCCACTTTTACATAATGTTTAGATAATTAATCTTTCTCTAAAACCCTTCAATATGGTATTATGATAATTCAAATTTATTTCCCTCGAAGGTTATGACTATGTTTCGATATCAAGCAATCGTTACAGTAAAAAGTGAACAACAAGATTGGTCACTAACATGTTCTAGCCTATTTCACCTACTCATGGCTCTCCTTTTTTTCATTTCTCTTATATCATAATATTTATAAAATTCATCTTTTTAATGATAAAAAACACAAAAACAATTATGTTTTTTGAGTTCATTGTGGCTATCGTAGAGTTTTCCTATACCTCATTGCTAATGTCTCCAGTATTTTATTTTAAAAGGATATAAACCTTTATTAGAAGTCACTTCATAGCAATTAGAAACTTGTCATGATAACACTGCATCAGATATAAGGCATCTACCATATCCTAGCAGATTCTTAAAAGTGATGCACACAATTTCCACTCAATGCTCCAATATCCATAATGTAATCTGCAGCTTACAATACACACATTTGTAGCATTGAATAGATTATTGCGATCATGACTTTAAATTATCACCTCTATCTTCTAACACATGTTGAATGTCAAATAACATTCTTAGCCAACTTACAAAAACTTATAATAGAGTTATATCCTGACCTTAACTTATAAGGTATGTACATTTGTTTATACTTGTTCCTTCTCCTAAATACCTAGAACGGTCTAAACGTTACCTATAATACCACTAACTGAACCACCCCTATAAGGTTATTTAACTAACCGAAATGGAGATGTCACGTTCCGTGGTGCTTCTCTTATTTTTTCAATTAACTATTATCATGTATTTCATGACATTTTTTCCTACCGAAAATACTCTAGAGTCTCCTTTCTAAACTGGTTCTAATTGCATCTATGAATAATAAAATTTCACTTCAATGAACTCTCAACCTTTAACCCCCAAAATTCATTCAATCACAAACACAATTTTCAATTCAGATCAGCGCTTCTAATAATTATACCAAAATAAAATTCTGCTCATGCAATATTAATTACAACCCACATATCTATTATGTACATGCCATATTTGTACAATTTTCATTATGTCAAGTGTCAATAGTGAGAAATGAATCACGAATGAGTGTCTTGTTTAGTAATATTTTTTAGGGGCAATGGTATAAATATTCCAAATCTTTGAGGATTTTAAATTTTAATCCAAAAGTTTTTTCCTATCGAAAATTCGGCAGAGTCTCCTATATATATTGGTCCTCATTCCATCTGTCAATGATAAAATTTCAATTCAGTGAACTCTCAATCTTAACTTTCCTAAACTTCCTTCAACCATAAACACAATATTCAACTCAAATCAACACTTCATAGGTACCAAGTGTCAATAATGAGAAAGGAATAATGGATTGAGTGAGCACATTATTTATTAATATATTTTTAGATAATGGCATAAAAAATTTAAACCTTTAAGGATTTTTGCATTTTAATTAAAAAGATTTTACTTGCTACAATAACTTAGAATTTAAAAACATTTAGCGATTCAATTCAAATTTGAAAGGTAAGTGGGGGAACATTTGCCGGTGGCTAACGTGACGTTCCATCTGTATTTTTTTATTATTTCACGGTGGATTATACGCTACACATTAAATAACCAATGTGAGAAATTAACCACCGGTTAATGCTAAAAACCCAAGTTTAGTGTTTAACTAACATGACTTAAAGTCAAATTTGAAAATTGTTGCCGAAATAGTTTAACTACGCTTTTCCTAAGCGAAGCAATTCTGCAGGTTACAACATCTAGAGAGCTCAAATCATAGTCGTCTAACAACCTAGGATCCTTAGTCATCAGCACTACCGCCGGTGCAGTCTGTGCTACGTGAATGACCTTACTCTCAAGAATTACTGTCAACATTGTCTTCATATCAAATTAATAAATATCAAATCCTGGAAATAAATTTAGAGATAATTATTTTTATATTCTTACAATTTACTCTAATTAATTAAAATATTAATATAATTTTAAAATTATATTAAAATATTTTTATATTCATATTCAATTAAATAAAAAATATTTATTAATATTTATTTATTTTAATTGTTAAATTTATTTTAAATAATTAAAATATCTATATAATTTTAATATTATATAAAATACTCTTATATTTTTATTATGTTAATTAAGAATAATATTTGTTAATTTTTATTTATTTTATCATTAATTTATTATTCAAAATAAAAAATCTTTTAATATAAATTCAATTAAATTTTTGTATTTTTATTACAAACCATTGTCTTATTTATTTAGTTTTTGCTAATTAAATCTTTATATTTTTATTTAAAAGTAAAATAAATCCAAATATAAAATATTCTTATTTTTTAATAATAAAATATATTTTTATTAATAAATTTTTTTATAATTATTTACTATCATTATGTATTTTTTATATTTTTATATTAATTAAAATACTAATTTCTAATTTAAAAAATAATATTTTGCTAAAAAAATATTATATTAAGTCAGAATTTA
The DNA here is from genome assembly GCF_001659605.2 of Manihot esculenta. NCBI lineage: Eukaryota > Viridiplantae > Streptophyta > Magnoliopsida > Malpighiales > Euphorbiaceae > Manihot > Manihot esculenta. The sequence continues at coordinate 13,208,175 of NC_035169.2, read as the reverse complement.
TTTAGTTCTTAAATAAAACTACATAAATTTGTATAAATAAAAAAAATAGATTTAATTTACCCTTAAATAAAAATATATGAGCTTAAGCAGAGTTATTTTTATAAATTTTTTTATTTCAATTACTTTATTAATAAAATAAAATAAATTATCAATCCTTTTTATCTGTCTTTATATTTTCTCATATTTTTTATATATTTTTTATAAAAAAATAGAGATTTATAATTAATAATAAAGTGTTGGTAATTTAAATAATCTCGAATTAATTGACGAGACCACTGAGTCATAAATTTTTTAATATGTCATCAATTTGAATATACAAAAGAATCTTTGGTTTTATCGATAAATTAATGGTAAAATGAATATAATCTAATAAATTTTTTAATTAATAAAATAAAAATATTAAAATATTTTAATATAATTTTAAAATTAAAGATTTTAATTGATTAGATTGTATTATTTTAAAATCAAACCGAACTGAATCAGACTAGTTTAATTTAAATTGGATTTTACTAAAATTGATTCAGTTTGATTTTTATAAATATTAAAATTTTAATTTTTAATTTATCCACTTCAATTAAATTTCAAACTGAACCTATCGAATACTAATTTAAATAAACTGCGAAAGTGAAACTTTAACTTTAATTTTTTTTTCTTGTTATTTATTCTTTAAATTATAAATTTGTTATTATAGATAATATTAAAATTATTATTAAAATTTTTAAAAATTATGATTTAATCTCTCTATTTTAATAAAATTAAATGTTTAATTATACCATTTTGAAAAATTATAATAGTTAGTTACTGTATTTTTTCTTTCGTTTACTTTTTTAATCCTCAAATAATTTTAAGCATTAGATTGAATTTCATTTAAACATTACAATTTTATAAATATAATTATACAATCCTCTAATGTTTAATTTCATCAGTTTGATTCTAAAATGAATCAGCCGCCTTTTCAAAAAGTTTACCAAATAGATAAAATAACTCTTTCAAAATGTATTATCTAGGTGAAAAAGTTAAACTAAATATCCTCATTAACATTATATGCATATAGTTAGGGATGATTATTCATTCGGTTCGATTTAAAATCAAATCGAATTTAATAAATTAAAATTTTAATATTTATAAAAATTGAATCGAACTGATTTTGATTAAAAATCGAATCAAACTAAATCGATCTCATTCAATTCAATTCGATTCGATCAGTTTTAATTTTTAATAAATCTTTTATTTTTTACTATTTATTTTTAATATTTAAAATTTAATTAAAATATTTTAATCTTAATATGATTTAATTTCTCTATATCATTGAAAATAACATATTATTATCACTAATCGATTCGATTCAATTTTTTTAATTTTTTTATTAAAATCAAATTGAGCTAAAATAATTAAAATTAAAAATCAAACCAAATTAAATTGAATAAAAAATAAAACTAAAATTTTAAATTAATTTAATTCAATCAATTTTTTTAATTTCAACTGAATATTACTCACTTTGTTCACTTCTATATATAATTAACATGTTAATATTGATTAGTTATTCATAAGATAGTCAAAGAGTTAACGTTTGAATGATATTTTCTAAATGATGTGTTTCTATCCGAATGAAAAGTTATTGATCCGAATCTAAATATTATCATCCAGGTGTCAAGCATTGATTTAAATGATAAGTATAAAATCAGATTTTATCACTGGAAATTACGAGCGACACGTGTCTATAATTTGAGTGAACATAGTACCGAGCAATATCAGTTATATAGTCACGTAGACTAATTTTCAATTTTACAATTCATATTTGAATTAAATATATTAGCCCTTGAATTCATAATTGATGGTGAACAAATGTAAATACAGTTTATTTATTTACTAATTAGTTAATATATTAATTTTAAAAAATATATTAAACATTCTAAATAATTTTAAAAATTTATTAATTAATTATTTGTTAACTTCAGCTATTAAATATTATAAAAAAATAAAATAATTTTTTATAAAAAAATTAATTAATAATTATTTTATAAGATTGAAAAATTAATTAATGAGACTCTGTCAATTGTGGCCCGGCACTGAGAATCAATCAAATTTTCTGTGCTCCTGAAGGAAGTTTCACCAAACAGTACTTTGATGTTGGCTCTTTCAAGATTTTGGCACAACTTCCTGCAGCCATTTGTTTCATCATCTTGTCCCGCAATTGACATTTGTTTCATCATCTTGTCCCGCAATGAAGTATCAGCTGCATATGTCATAATTAATTTTTTTTAAAACAATTAAAAATAGAAAAGGACTGGAGAGAGAGAGGAACAATACGTTCATATTTTTTGGAAGAAAGCATCTGAAGGAAATGAAAATCAAGATTTCAAGCTTACAGCAAACTTATTTTAAACAATAAATTGCACTACTCACTTGTTATCATCTCAACATTCAATCAAGAGGGAAAATAAAAAAAATAAAAAAAATAAAAAGTTGCTAAATTTCTTCATTCCTTTCAAACAAATTATACTGCTTTCAATCGTAGCATATATGTTCACTTTATCAAGTTTGGTTCACATGTTTTGATTTTGGTTCACTTGTATCAAATGAAAAGATGTACTTGTCTTGGTGTGACACTGAGATTGATTTCAAAAGTGTCACCAATTGGTAACATTTTGCAAAATACAAATTTTCAAAGACAGTTTAGAGAACTTTATAAGAGGAAGCATTTTGAGAAAAACATTGCATCATAGCTTTTATGGTTCTTGTTGGAGAAGTGAGAATTCCACATCGATAAAAGAAAAAAGGAAGAGTTAATAAAGTGAAGTAAGCCCAATCCAAATTGCCTAAGTGCATTTTGAAGATAGCTACCACATCAAGTTCAATTAAACCCCATTATGAGATCTAGCACTCTCACCACATGCAGACTTGGACCAGACCTATCATCAAATTCCAACAGTGATATCGGAGCCCAATTGAAACAGTCGGGCCCGAGCTGACACAAATAACTTTTGGGCTCACTTTCCACTTGGCCCAAAATGGTTAACCCAAGTTATTTAGTAGTTTCGTGCTAGCTATTATATACAATTCCAATTTCTCATCCTCTGCCGATGTGGGACGGATTTGCGCCGCAAATCCGCAAGCAGACAGCTTAAGCAGCTGACCATTACACTCGGTCCCGCTAAATTTGCGACGTTCTCGTCGCAATTGAAACCATTACAATTGCTAACAAGAACCGGACCCTTGGGTATTGTGCTTCGCTAATACCTCGGGCGGCTCCACCTCGTCTCTCACGGGTAGCCCTTTCCTCGCAGGCCCACTAGCTCCGCACAATTTGTCTGACCCAGGGTGGCTCTGATACCAATTGAAATAGGCGGGCCCGAACTGGCCTAATAACTTTTGGGCCCACTTTCCACTTGGCCCAAAATGGTTAACCCAAGTTATTTAGTAGTTTCGTGCTAGCTATTATATACAATTCCAATTTCTCATCCTCTGCCGATGTGGGACGTATTTGCACCGCAAATCCGCAAGCAGGCAGCTCAAGCAGCTGACCGTTACAACAATAGCCTCACGACTTATCATGGTCCTCTAGAGTGGGTCGAAGGACTCCCAAGTATCCTGACTAAGTCACTACCCACGTGAACAGTGGCATGCAACGTGGCCACCAAGCTCTCCTTAAAATTTGCTTTCCATTTCTGTTATTTATCTAAGTAGTGTCCATCATCTAGCCACTCCTTAAGATAGTGCCTAGAAGACAAGATCAAGTAGTGTTGCATTCGTATTTAAATACCAGTATATTGAATGGAAGGGGAGCTCAAATTTAATCCAACAACCTTGGTATATTCTCACCCTAAGAAGAATACTTCTAAACCCAAAAAACTCTAAGAGGCTTTGACTAGGACCTAACATTGGTATCAGAGCCACGACAACCAATAAATAACGAATTGAGAATTTAGAGACAACTCTCAATGGCCTCCTAACAAACCTTGTTTGAATTGAGGAAGGAGTAGCTGACAAACTGCACCAATTGGAAATAACTATTTCGAAACTCTCTAAATCTTTTGTTTCTCATCGTATCTAACTCAACCTATAACCTTCGATCCAGCACTCTAAATTTTCATCTCACCTGACAGGAGAGTCGTCACAGAATTTGTGTGAAGGTGCCAGGCCTCCATTTTCCTCTAAATTGGCAAAGCTGGAATTTCCACGCTTTGCATATGGGGACCTGACAAAATGGTTTACGAAAGTGGAACCATTCACGCAAAAGGTTCCATTAGCTTCTTTTCATTTGGAAGGTAAAGCTAACCAATGGTGGCAGTGGTTGCACCGGACATGCAAGGAAGGGCAACAAGAAGTCACTTGGGAATCCTTTTGTGAAGAATTATGGGCATGGTTTGGACCCACTGATTGTGAGGACTTTAATGAAACTCTTTCCAATATTCGACAGCTTGGGTCCTTTCGAGAATATCAATATGAGTTTGAGAAGCTGGGAAACCGAGTGCAGGGCTGGTCTCAAAAAGCACTCGTAAGAACCTTCATGGGTGGACTGAAACTAGAAATAGCAGAGGAAATACGAATGTTCAAGCCTAAAACGTTGAAAGAGGCAATCAGTCTTAACTCGAATGCGGGATGAACAGTTGCTCAGAAAATTGAAATTTCGACTTCCACCTGAAGGACTTGTCATTCCCAAAGGACAACGATTCCATTCAAAAAATTATCGTGGGACGAAATGCAGAGGCAACGGTCACAAGGACTTTGCTTTAATTGTGATGAAAAATTCTTGCCCGGTCATCACTGCAAACAATCCCAGCTGCTTTTACTGTACGGGTGCACAATCGTGGACGAGGAGTACGACCCGAAGGATCCCTTTCTCACCCCACCGGAAATTTCTCTGCATGCAATGATAGGGTGGACTTTTCCGAACACCATGAGAGTCATAGCAGCAATTGGTTCCAAGGAGGTAATGGTCCTCATAAACAGCGGCTCTACACATTATCATTGAAAGAATGGCCAATGCTCTAAAATTACCTATGACTCCTACTGAATCCTTTGATGTCAAAATAGCCAATGGAAAAGTATTGCAATGTTGTGGCCAATTTGAGGATGTCAAAATCAATCTCCAAGATATCTCTCTCTCGATTTTTATACTTTACCACTTATTGGGCTAGATATAGTTTTGGGCGTACAATGGTTGTCGTAACTACGAAATGTCATATATAATTGGTCTAACTTGACCACAGAATTCTTCTAGGAGCATACATTTTACAAATTAAAGGGAATCAGTAATTTGCCTATTCAACCAGTGACTATGACCTCTCTTTCTAAGGAGGAGTGACAAGGCAACACCTTATTTGCACTCTGCTTGTCAATCACAACCACCCAACTGTCGTCCCAAATTCCGTCAGCTATGACTCAACACTTTGAACAATTTGAAGATCTGATCCAAGTTCCAACTCAGCTACCTCCTCACTGAGCCATTGAGCACCACATCATTTTGGAAGAAGGCATCGAGCCCATCAATGTACGGCCATATAGGTATGCCTACTTTTAAAAGTCCGAAATTGAAAAACAAGTTCATGACATATTGCAATTGGAGCTCACTCGACCCAGTACCAATCCATTTTCATCACCTGTTCTTTTAGTTAAAAAAAATAAAAAAGATGGATCCTAGTGTTTTTGTAACGATTATAGGGCTTTAAATGTTGTTACTATTAAAGATAGAATTCTGATTCCTACTGTTGATGATATGCTTGATGAACTTTATGGTGCTACATATTTTACTAAGTTGGACCTTTGAGTTGGATACCATCTTGTATGCATAAACCCTGATGATATTCATAAAACTGCTTTCCGAGCACATAATGTCATTGTGAATATTTAGTCATGCCATTTAGACTTTGTAATGCCCCTTCTGTAATCATGAATTCCATTTTTCATCCTTATTGCCCAAATCCATTTTCGTTTCTCATTTTCTTCGATGACATTCTAATCTATAGCCCCAATTGGAATTTGCATCTTGAACATGTTAAACAGATTTTTGAAATTTTAGGCTGTACAAGTTATTACTGCAAATTTGTGCGCAATTACGAATTGTTGGCTAAGCCATTAACTAATCTCTTGAAGGACAGTTCCAATGGACGGAGGAGGCAGAAAAGGCATTCGAAAATCTAAAAAATGCTATGATCACCACCCCAACTCTGGGTACACCGAATTTCAATGAATCTTTCAACATCAAATGTGATGCCTCCGGTGATAGGATTGGAGCGGTGTTGACACAGCAAGAATGGCCTATAGCGTTCATGAGTAGAGCTTTGGGGGTTGCTAAGAAATCATGGTCTATATATGCTAAAGAAATGCTTGCAATTGTTCATGCCATTCATACATGGCATCCCTATTTACTTAGCAGAAAATTTTATATCCATACGGATTAACACAGTTTGAAGCATTTGTTAGAGCAGCGGATTGTGATACCGGAATAGCAGAAATAGTGGCCAAATTACTTGGGTATGATTATGACATTCATTACAAGCCTGGTCGAGAAAACACCAACACTAATGAATTGTCACAGGTCGTAGGCTGAATTCTAGTACAGTATCACTTATCATGCTTCCATATAAATGACACCCTTTCAAACACTCTACGGTCGGCCACCTCTGATACGGATCCAATAGGGCAAACTTCTAACAATGGTGTGGAGCAAACTTATTTCATTAAAATGGATCTAAAAGGAGTTCAAAATCATATTCATATGATCCATATATATTTGGGACATGCTTCAACTCATATGGGGCAGATTTGGTGCAACACTTGCAATCATAGGCTTAGGGAGCCTAATCAAACCTATGGGCTAAAACTACACAAAGGAAAGCCTAAAGTGAAGATCAAGAAGGGCTTTTGTTAAGATTCAGCTTTGTCATGGTGGGCTTGCTATATTGTTATTATTGAAACACTTGTTTTATTTTAGCTTTGTTTGGGCTTGTATTCTGGCCATATTTTATCTTTTAAGTTTTAAAGTGTTGGGCCATGTTTTGGGCTTATGTTTTAAAACTTATGTGTTATTTTGTGTGTGATTGGGCTTGTGCCTTATGTGTTTAAGTCAGGCCCAAGAAGAGTGTCTTAGGGTTTTGTTTGTTTTTCTCGTTACTATATAAGGATAAGAAACAATTGTAAGAGGCAGCTTTTAATCAAAATTTCAGAATTATTTTCATGCCTTTGGCGTGTATTGCTTTGAGTGAGAGTGAGGATTTGCTTTCATCAATTGCACCAGGAATCTTGGCTTACTTATCAACTATTCGTTGTGGCGTTTGTCGGATTCTCATCTAAATCCTTCGATCATTGGTGTTTCAGCTTCTCTAAGTGTGGGGTGCCATAGGAGGTGAGTTTATCAAATCTTTGGATTCCATATCTACTTGTGCGTGTGGGTTTAAGGCTTGTGCCATAGGGTTCCGCGTCAGTTGGTATCAGAGCCAAAGTGAGGTAAATTCTTATTTATCTCAGGATCTAGAGTTTTTTTTATTTTTATTTTTTTTAATTTTCATTTTCTTCCTTGTTGTTTTCGATGAAAGCTTGTGTAGTCATGGCAGCACCTTCTTGATTATTAATCATCAAAAAAAAAATTCGAAATCCAAAAAAAAAAAAAAAAACATCGCCTTTGCCTTATTTACCTTGATCTAGCCGAAATTGTGATATGCTTCCTTTTTCATCTATATTGCCTCACCTATCTTAATTAATTGCAGTAATTTATGGGAATCAATTTGAATTTTGAATTTTGAATTTGGTCGAATCCAGATTAGGAGATAAAAGAAATTCTGCCTATTTCCTAAAGTGCACATTTAGGGCAATTGCATCTAAATTGATTTGATGTCAAATCCTTCTTTTAACACCAGAATTTTCGTCCATGTTTCTGATCTGAGAGAAATTTACATTTTTCTTTTCTGATTCTATTTGTGGGGTTTTGATACTTTCCTTTTTGGGTAGATTTTAGTAGATCCATATTTAATTTGCGTTGAAGTGAATTAAATGCAATATTTTTTGTCCAGGTTCGTTTTTATTTGATTTCTAAGTTTTTTTTTTTGTTTAAGCTTGCTTTTGCTTCCTTTACATTGCTGGAGTATTGTTTGCTTGTGTCTATACTCTAGGTGATATTTTTAAAGTAGCACAAAACCTAGTTCATGTGTTACTTTCCAAACTGTCAGTTTCTTCTTTCTAGTTTTTGCACGCTTTCTTCTTTCTTTAGGATTTCTTCTTTTTTTCATTAAACGCACCTTGTGGTTGGTTGGTTGACCTTAGTTTCTGAAGTGCAATTGAAGAATCAGCAAAAGAATGGTAAGAGTGCAAACACTTGAGTATTTCTTTAACACAATATTTGCCAGTTCTTTTTGTTCTTTGTTGATTTAAGGTAGGATGAGTAAAGACAAGAATGTGGTGGATCGTACTGATGGAAGTGAATCGAATATGGGTAATGATTATAAGCTCTTTAAGAAGTCAGTCAGTGGTGAGTTACAAAGGCTCAATAAGACTCTTGAGAGGTTGACTGAAACTATGGAGAGTTTGAATATCTCACAAGCTTCCACTTCTACAAGAATACCTCAAAAAACTCCTAATTGCAATAATTACTGTGATGATTCGGATGTGTTGGTTAATAATGTGTTGCTTGCTGCACATTGTGAGATGCTTGTTGCTAGGCGTGCTCTGAATATGCAGGTTAAGAAAGAAAGCCTAGAACAACGGGAAAACATATTTCACACTAGGTGTTTGGTTAATGGAAAAGTGTGTACTCTCATTATTGATGGAGGTAGTTGCACAAATGTGGCTAGTGTGTATATGGTGGAGAAATTGGGCTTGGCTTCTATTGAACACCCTAAGCCATACAGATTGCAATGGTTGAATGATTGTGGTGAAGTTAGGATTACACGCCAGGTGGTTATACCATTTTCTATTGGTAGGTAGAAGGATGAGATATTGTGTGATGTGGTACCTATGCAGGCAAGCCATATGTTGTTGGGTAGACCGTGGCAACATGATAGAAAGGTGCAACATGATGGGTTCAATAACAAGTACTCCTTCACCCATGAAGGACAGAAGGTTATACTCGCTCCTTTATCACCTCAAGAGGTATATGTTGATCAAATAAAGATGCTGGAGAGGGAGAGGGAGGCTTCGGCCTTGGCCACAAAGGGGAGTGAGAGCTTGAATTCTGTGGAAAAGATGAGAGAGAAGAGTGAGTTTGAGGGTAAAGAGGCTGGGAAAGAATCAAGACTAGTTCAAGGAGGGAAGGTGGAGAAAGAAAAGGAGAAAGAAGAGGCTAAAGTTCCAATCTCAACTTCCATAGAGATTGAAATTGAAGAGGAAGTTGTAATGCATGAATCTAATGTAGTTGTTGTTGAGAATTCCATCAATGAACTAATAGAAGAGGTTGTGAATGATGAGGGACATGGGGAGCACGTGATTGATGAGGTGGAGGAGGTGAATGAGACTGTTTTGGAAGTTGTAGAGGAGAACGGGTCACATCCACAAGATCTTTTTATGACTAATATTTTTATGCCTAGTTCATTTGTTCTTGATGTGCAGGTTATTGATGAAAACATTCATGACGAAAGTTTTATCCTATTTCCACCTATTTAAAAGGAGGTCTTTGAAGATACATGGGTTCCTAAAACTTCCCTTTTTGACATAAATATCAGCAAGATTCGAGGACGAATCTTTTCTAAAGAAGTAGGGAATGATACGGATCCAATAGGGCAAACTTCTAACAATGGTGTGGAGCAAACTTATTTCATTAAAATGGATCTAAAAGGAGTTCAAAATCATATTCATATGATCCATATATATTTGGGACATGCTTCAACTCATATGGGGCAGATTTGGTGCAACACTTGCAATCATAGGCTTAGGGAGCCTAATCAAACCTATGGGCTAAAACTACACAAAGGAAAGCCTAAAGTGAAGATCAAGAAGGGCTTTTGTTAAGATTCAGCTTTGTCATGGTGGGCTTGCTATATTGTTATTATTGAAACACTTGTTTTATTTTAGCTTTGTTTGGGCTTGTATTCTGGCCATATTTTATCTTTTAAGTTTTAGAGTGTTGGGCCATGTTTTGGGCTTATGTTTTAAAACTTATGTGTTATTTTGTGTGTGATTGGGCTTGTGCCTTATGTGTTTAAGTCAGGCCCAAGAAGAGTGTCTTAGGGTTTTGTTTGTTTTTCTCGTTACTATATAAGGATAAGAAACAATTGTAAGAGGCAGCTTTTAATCAAAATTTCAGAATTATTTTCATGCCTTTGGCGTGTATTGCTTTGAGTGAGAGTGAGGATTTGCTTTCATCAATTGCACCAGGAATCTTGGCTTACTTATCAACTATTCGTTGTGGCGTTTGTCGGATTCTCATCTAAATCCTTCGATCATTGGTGTTTCAGCTTCTCTAAGTGTGGGGTGCCATAGGAGGTGAGTTTATCAAATCTTTGGATTCCATATCTACTTGTGCGTGTGGGTTTGAGGCTTGTGCCATAGGGTTCCGCGTCAACCTCCTACCATCTTTATATATATTGAGGGCAATAGTCCAGTGCATGAAGTTGATAAACTCTTAACTTGCCGCGATACACTGCTCTATCAGCTCAAGATTGCCCTCCATGCTGCTAACAACAGAATGAAACAACAAACTGACACCAAACGTCGCATTCTTGAATTCAATGTCGGCAACCTAGTATTTCTAAAGTTACACCCGTACCGGCAGCATTCTGTTTTAAGACGAGCCTATCACAAATTGGCTAATAAATTCTATGGCCCTTTTCCCATCGAGGAGTGCATTGGTAAGGTTGTCTATTGCCTCACCCTTCCTCCAAGCTCTCGCATTCACTTGGTCTTTCATGTCACACTTTTGAAAAAGCAAATCAGCCCTCACGGGTCCACCAGCTCAACACTTCCTCCGATGACAAATACCACAATTCCTAACATTGTTTTGGACTATCATTGGATTAAGCGGGGCTCCAAATTTATCGAACAAGCATTAATGCAGTGGCATAAACTATCACTAGAAGATGCAACGTGGGAAGACACTACCTTGTTGTGGACACAGTTTCCAGATTTTCACCTTGAGGACAAGGTGGCTTGTCACAAGGACGAGCAATAATAAGCCACATCGGTCCTCTAGAGTGGGTCAAAGGAATCCCAAGTATTATGACAAAGCCACCACCCACGTGAACAGTGGCATGCAACGTGGCCACCAAGCTCTCCTTAAAATTTGCTTTCCATTTCTGTTATTATTTCTGAATGGTGGATCATACGCTACACATTGAATAACCAATGTGAGAAATTAACTACCGGTTAATGGTAAAAATTCAAGTCTGGTGTTTAACTAACCTGACTTAAAGCCAAATTTGGAAATTGTTGCCGGAGCAGTTCAACTACGCCTGTCCTAGGCGAAGGAACGCTGCAGTCTACAACATCTAGAGAGCTCAAATCATAGTCGTCTAATAACCTAGGATCCTTAGTCATCAGTACCACCGCCGGTGCAGTCTGTGCTACGTGAGTGATCTTACACTCCTCAATTATAGTCAACATTGTCTTCATATCAAATTTGCCCAAGGGCATTTTGGAGAAGGCTATCATATCAAGCTTAATTAAGCCCCATTCTGGACCCAACACTCTCACCACATGTAGACTTAGACTAGGCCTATCATCAAATTCCAACTGTTACAGAGGGCTACTCAAATTAGTAGTCATGTCTATATTGTCATCATATTTGGAAGATACTATTGAAACAAAATCTAATTTATTAAACAAATTGACAAAGTTTGAAGGAATAGAATACAATAGAGAAAACAATGCCAAGTTAAGATTTTACTAACTACTAGCTCATTAAGGACACGTAAAAGGTAACAAGCTTCAAAATTTCCCTTTCCCATTATTTTCTCCTAATCAAAAGCAATGTTGAAATACGGAAATTCCATATCCTCCCTCAAGATTAATTTAAAAAAAAGGCACATATCCACTGAATCAACATATGAGAAACATCGGGAAATTAAAATTAATTGAAAAGAAAAAAAATAGAATCAAGTGACATACCAGACAGAGAGAGGCAAAACTGCAATTAGGTCAATAGATGTGAGAGGCTGAATGAGTGTGGCTGTGTGGGTGCTAGGAATCATAGTTAATAATTTTAGTTTTGAAATGTTTGAAAAATTAATATTTTAATAATAATTTATTTTATAGATGACTTACACCAAATTTATATCATGTAATTTATGGCTTTTTTTTTTACCAAAAATCCGGCAGAGTTTTCTCTGAAACATGGACTTAATTTCACCTGTGAATAGTAACGTTACACTTCTATAAACTTCAACCTTAACCCCCAAACTTCTTTTAACTTCAAAATAATTTCAATCCATATCAAACACTTCAAAAACCATCTTACTAATCTCAACACAAAAACTTATACTAGTAACCCATATTTATACCAAAATTAAAATATTCAAATATATCTAATTCAAACTATATACAACTTTATCTCTAAAACTTTATGTACATGCCATATTTCCAAAAGTAACTTTATATAAAGAAATTTACAAAATATACCCAAAGATAGTAATGATGTAACTCTGACTGGGTTGATGCAGATCTTGATCTACTGTTCCTTGGATCTACAACCTGCGCGAGGAAAAATACATTCCTACGCGCTAAGCAAATTGCTTAGTGGTGCTCAACTTCTTTTATATTTAAAAAAATAAATCATTTAAATCAAATTTCATTTATCAACAATAAATCAAACAAATAACAATAAACTATATAGCAAACAATTTGAAACAATTCTAAATCATACTATTATTTCACATATATACAAATTTTAATTTCATAGTCTTTTTCTTTTTTTTTCATGTAAAAAAAATTTGTTTTCTCTTAATACTTTTATTTATTTATTATTTTTCTTTTGTCCCCTATAAATTTAAATGGGACTGTTAAGTCAGATAAGGAAACTGTATCTGTAGGGCACAAAGTGCCAAATAACTGTATGGCTCAAAAGCCGAGTCTATAACTGTAGAATACCTCATTGCATCCCAAAAATCAGTGTAACTGTAGTGCAGTACTGCAAGATCTGTATATGGCATGCCACACCCTTAAACTAACTCACAATTCCCACCAAACTTACTAGGGCCAACTTTAAATAATTTATACATTTAAATATGGGGACAAAAACTTTCCATACAGTGTAATTTTCAATTACTCAAACTATAATACTTTATCATATTACAACTCTGCCTTTAAACATTGTCATATCATGTAAATCTATTAATTTAATTCAACTACATAAATTACAAATTCATAATTTAATCCTTAATTAATTAACTATTGTTATTTTTATTATTATTATTTTTCTAATCTAATTTTTTTTCCTATTTATCACGGTATACCATATCTCATTTTTCTTTTTCTTTTAATTTTTACCTACTCCATCTGCCTTTTGGCTGAATTATCAAGGTAATGGCCATCACTAATATTTAATGACAAAGAACAGCCATTGTCGTTAAATAAAGATTCTAATGGCTGCCGTCACCAGTGCAACTCAAGATATGCCTTTAAAAAATGAAAGTAACAATAATGCCCTCTAAAAGCCTGTAAATAACAGCCAATATATAACATAATGACTGTTTAGTTAAAAGCATATTTTCAATATAGTTCAAAAGTACTATTCACAAATAAGTACATAGCACAAAGCAGAGGGGTCTATTGAAAGATATGAAGGTCGGTTGGTACAAAGTGGTCCACTCAAACCTATAGTTTTGACTACCAAGAGACATTTGCAGCACTACAAAGATGAGCTCCATTTTTGAAAATCAGTTGGTTGATATTTTCACTAAGGGAATTTGTAGCAAACATTTCCAAGGTTTGGTTTGCAAGATGGATGTACAAGATATCTGTGCACCATCTTGAGAGGGAGAGTTGATAATATTCTTCCCTTTAGTTTATTGAACAGTCCTAATTAGGGTTCCTAATTAAGGTTGCAATTAACGTTGTAAAATGAGCAGTTATATTTTTGTATACTCAAATTTATGCACCATCTTGAGAGGGAGAGTTGATAATATTCTTCCTTTTAATTTATTGAATACTCCTAATTAGGCTAGGGTTCCTAATTAAGGTTGCAATTAATATTGTAAAATGAGCAGTTAAATTTTTGTATACTCAAATTTCCTAGTTTAGAATTATTGTATAAATAGGTTTCATTGTAAAGTTCAGAACTACTATGATAAGAACTATTCAATTTGATCTCGTCTTCTCTGTCAAAAACGTGTAATATGAAGATGACAACTGAATATAGAACTAACCACTCAAAGCAGAGTCTTGGGCTTTCGAGTGGTTATATTGTCAGTGACCAGCCTAAAACCTTGATGAGCATCAACAATCTCCACGATGGTCATGGCACCAAGCAGGAAAAACACTACCTCACTTACTTCTGCAGAAGCATGTGTCAACTCCAAAACAACTATATCAGTCGAAGGTGCCTGCTCAAGAAAGTGATAGCTAAATATTACAGTGTAATAGACAATACCTGGAACTTATAGTTGTTTTCATGAAACATAAAAAGGGACCCATTTTTGCATGATAGTTATGGTGGGAGACTTTGGACTTATACTGGCAGGGTCAAATTTATTTGTTTGCATACTTACAAGCATTGATAATTGATAATTGATATTTGAAACACATCAATGTGGAATTCTATAGTTCACGGTTCAGTTATCAGGAAGCCATTATAAACCATGCTGCCAAAAAATTTTGCTTCCATGCACCAGTCTATCAGTTTATGGCATCCCAATTCAAAATCCACTACAGCCTAATTGTGGAAATTATTTCACCAAGGGAGTTCCAGCTACATGATGATCCAAAATTTCTTCAAAGAAAAGAAGGTAAATATACCCAAACATCCACCCACACCAATCTTGACTTGGTCTTCTTTGTAGTCTTTGATTCCTCTTTTGTTTTTTGTATTTAATTGTGAATGGAATTCTTTAAGTGAAAGACTTTTTCGTGGCTCTTGGGACTGATCTTGCAGTGTTTAAAATGGATTTGGACTTCTCCACTTTTGAATTTCAGTTTTCTGCACTTTTCCCGCTTCTGCTGTATTTTCTGGCGTCAGTGTGATTTGGGCGGGTGATTTGGGCAAATCGCTTGCCCAAATCGTTTCTGTATGTTGCCTCCAGATTTCTGCCTTAGCTTTCTGCTTCTGATCTCTGCGGGTGATTTGGCCAAATTACTTTGACCCAATTACTTTTTTAGCTTTTCCTGCACTTTTTCTCCAACTCTTCATTTTCTTCCTTTCCTGTAAAAACATAATAAAAACCATAGATTAAGCTGAAAAATGTGTAAATAAACAGTAATAAAGATAGTAAAAATGTGGCTAAATTATGTTTGATCATCTACCAAGCTTGACCTATACCATACATCATAACTGTAAACATAAAAACCCCTTACTAGAACCCTCATCAAATGCTCTAGTAGGGTCAATATCTCATATGTCAAGTCTGGTTCAACATATCTCATCATTAAAACATTTACATAAAGATCATGTACAACAGGAATTTACAATAAACATTAGGGCCAAGCACAATAATTATCCTCATTACATTTCTTTACATTACATGTCCACTAAAACTCTATTACATGACATAGCCATTACCCTTGCTGACTTCCTGCTATCTCTGACCCTGCAAACCTGGGGGTTAGGGGAAAGGGGTGAGCTACTAAAGCTCAGTGAGCAGAACAGTAAAAACAGTTAATAAACATATGTTTTCATGAAATGCATCACATCACAAATAATTCACATCACGTATGGACTTGTCACCAATAACCCTCTACATATCCAATGCCCGGCCCACAACGGGACTCCTCAGGACTTTTGCTTAACATAACATAACATGTCCAACTGTGTTAGGGGCGTAGTGCAGGCCACACCTGGTCTTCTCTTACATATAACATATCATAATATGTCCAACTGTGCCAGGGGCGTAGTGCAGGCCACACCTGGTCTTCTCTTACATATTACCAGGGCCGTAGTTCAGGCCACACCTGGTCTTTTCTTACATATTGCCAGGGGCATAGTTCAGGCCACACCTGGTCTTTCCATCTCATATCCTATCATATCATATCGAGGACTAATGGATCATCATCCATCCACATCAACAATAAATAATGCAATGCGTCATATTCGTGAATTCTAATGCAACAACCTATAAATATGGCAATCGTAATGCATGAACATGCTTTAAAAAATTTAGTTACTTTAAAATATAGTTCAGTTCTACTCACCTCTGGCTGACGCTTTACTGACTCTGTAGCAGCTAGCTCACTGCTGACCTCCTCGGTCTCTCAGGTCCGATCCTACATAGGTAGACTCAAATGAGGGACCAAATATACTCTAATCATGACTCTAAACATCTCCCCAAAAATTCCCCTAAAACATCATAAAATATACATTGAAAACAGACAAAGGAAGGCTGGTCTGGGGACTTTCGGCGGCAGGTTCGGCGGCCAAAGGTCCCTACAGATCCGAAAGTCAGGCACTTTCGGGGGCAGGGTTCGGCGGCCGAAAGCCTTCACAGACCCGAAAGTCACTAACCTTCGGGGGCAGGTTCGGCGGCCGAAACTCCCCTCCAGAGCTGAAAGTCCAACTTTCGGGGGCGAGTTTAGGCGGCCAAAATTGCCTCCTCTAGCAGGTTCGGCGGCCGAACCTTGCTTCGACGGCCGAACCTGGATCCTCCTGGGTGGCAGAACCCGATTCTACCATCCCACATCCAACCATCCAAACTTTCCAACACACATCCACCTATTCTAAAACATGCATAAACACATTTTCAAGCATATAGGGGCATAAAACTAGCCTATACCCCAACAAACATCACATTTAAAATACATTTATCATTAAACTAACATAAACCCTAACATTTTAGTTCTACTCTAAAACATGCATCATATACCCTTAATCCCTTTTAAAACTTACTTAAAACATGTAAAAAGGTATGGATCTACACTTACCTGTTGAAGATTGAAGGTAGGCGTGATCCAACTTGGAGATGAGGAGGAAACGAGTTCTGGAGGTCTCCAAGCTTCAAAACTTTGGTCTTAGCTTAAAAATCTTCAAAACAAGGTAAAAACTTATCAAAAACTTGAAGGATTTGAGGAGAATATACAAGATCATCAAGGGGGTGGCAGAGACTCACCTTGCCCGGAAATGGAGAGAGAAAACTCGCCCATTTTTGGACAGGGGGCCTTTTATAGGTGGCTGGGCAGACCACCTTTGGGGGCCAAAAGTGCCTCCGCAACTCCACCATGTTCGGCGGCCGAACATGAGGTTCGGCGGCCGAACCTGAGTTTCTCCTCTAAGGCATTTTCTTTCAAAACTCAATTTTCTTTCTTTATTAAAACCATAAAAACATTAAAACATGATATGAAAACTTTCATTTCTACCCTTCTAAGGGTTTCTGACCTCGGGATTTCAAATTCCAATGGAGATTCCGCCGAAAAGTTGGAATTCTGATGTCGGAGCTTAGCTGGGTATTACAAAAGCGCCATGTCGATCTCAAGAAAATGAGCTCGGTACTGGTAAAGCTAATAGGAAGACCAAATCAAGGCGAGGCGAGGCGAATCCTAAGCAAAATGCATACCAAGATAGAGAACCAAACAAAGGACTAGGGGCAATCATAAGAGGCACCGACCTCAAGAATTGACTGCTCGCACTAAACCAGCTCAGCTAGCCTAGAGAGAGGTCTAAGCAGCAAAAAACCCACAAAACGCTCGAGGGTAGACAGCCTAGAAAACACTCGGGGGTAAAAAACCCAACTAACCGAGACATATCCGAGAACCAAATGCTCAGATAAAGAATCAAGGAGACAGGAGCAATGTAAAAGGCTGAATAAACCATTCTGAATGACCGGATGGGGCAGTAGAAAGTCCTGACTCATTAGAATATAAAAGAATCGAACCGCAGTATGATCAAGTCCAAAACAGATAGTCCGATCTCTTCAATCCAGGGTCGATCTCTCTAGAAGCTTGGAGGGGCCTTATGTCTGTACCGGCAAGGCTATAAGCCTATAAAAGAAAAGTTAAAGCCGAACAAACAATCAGTCAGACTGAAACATAGCCTGTATAAGACTCGACAAGAAAGCTAGAAATTAAGTCCAACTTCACAAAAGATCTCGGGGCACCAAAGTAAAGAAAACGAAATCCCGAACTCTCGAGCTCATAGCACAAGCAGCATCACGAGCTATAGGCATAAAAGCCTAAGTAAAGAACAAAATCTGAACTCCCGAACTCGCAGTACGGACGGACTCACAACAAGTAAACAATCAAGCTGAATAAAGCTAAGTGTAGAAGAAACAACAGAGAGCCGAGCTCCCTATATGAAAAGGCCCGCCAATGCGAAATGCACAAAAGGATAAAGGAAAGCGAAGGGTCGTGCTCACAGCTCGGATTACCCCACAGTAAACAAACACTTAGCAAAGGTGATCCAGGAAGAGGAAAAAGACAAAAGGCCAAGCTCCCTATCCCAGTGGAGCACACAGCTCAGACCGCACTGACCGCCAGAAGGTTACATCCAGGGGACAAAATGTCCGAGCTCGTAACAAGAATAAGATTTAAAATCGTCTAATGCGGGCACTCATGCAAATAAGATTCCTCTAGGTATAATATATCCGAGCTCGCAGCACTGACGAGGTCATGAGCTAAAAACAGAAATGCCCTCATGAGAATAAGAAAAACTCGCAAGTCAGAAGCTTAGCCAGACGCCGAGCTCTTAGCCGGGTCAGTTCGACTAGCAAAGTCCCAGTAGAGATAGCCTGGTCCATCAATTAAGTAAAATTGATAAAGCCAGAAAACAGTCTGAATAAAAATAATAATGAGGTACAGGCTAAGGTGAAATACCATTCATCATCAAATACACATCTCCAGATCGCCATACATTCAAACATCAAAGTAAAGAGACAAAAAATAAAAAGGCAAGGAAAGGACGCTTTTGACAGGAGCAGTTCTCGGGCCATGCGGTCATAA